>NC_134692.1:1056960-1314460 GCF_050947455.1 Rhinoderma darwinii
AACAGCCTCGGGCTTCAGGGCGACGATCGGAGAACACTAGCAGTGGTCTCCCATCATATCAATAACGAGCGCCGCATCTGAGTGGTTTTAGAGTGAGGGCTCACACTCCACTGGCATCCCACGATGCAATCGCGGGATGTCATTGGTTTCTATGGCAGCCGGGGACATAACAAAGGCCACCAGGTCTGCCTCTAGTGATTGTTTGTTAGGTCATGCCAGAGGGATGGCCTAATGCCTCATGCACACGTCCGTTGTGCCACTCGGGCAGTTTTTGATGGCATCCGTGTGGCACTCAATAGTCTTCACGGACCCATTCTCTTTAGCGGGTTAATCAGGTCCATGAAAAATGGTCCAAGTCTCCGATCCGAGGAAAGATAGAACATGTCCTTTCTTTCCTCGGATTACTGACGGGACTTGGACGGCGCACACGGTCATGTGCATGAGGTGTAATAGATGCCTGTCAGACTGACAGCCAATAAAACAATGCAATACAGGAGTATTGCAGTGTATTATAAAAAGATCACACAGTGAAGTCCCCCAGTGGGACTAAAAAAAGTCCCAAGTAAAAAGAAATTAAGAATCCACTTTTTCCCCTTACAAAATACCAAATATGTGTAACTTTTTTCATAATAAAGTATCGCCACATCCGTAACGACCCCAACTATGAAACAATTACATTATTTAACCCGTGCGGTGAATGCCGTAAAAAAAAATCAAATAAAAAATAATGCAAGAATTACTATTTTCTGTTCATCCGGTGATAAAATGTGATCAAAACGTTGCATGTTCTCCAAAACGGTACCATCAAAAACTGCAAGTCGTCCCGCAAAAAAACCCTTCATGCAGTTGGGGGTCCCATTCTGATGTTCCGTCAGACCGACTACGCTATTGCTTAAAGCAAAACGACGGGTCTGGTGCACAACAGAGACAAACGGAAAGCATGGGCACCGGATCCGTCACCGTTCAAATCAATGGTGATGGAAACGGAAACCTCTGGTTGAAAAATAAAGTGTTTACTGTGTAAAAGTAGGAAAACATAAAAAACCTTAATAAGTCAGGTGTCGCCGCAAATCGTAACGACACTCTGAATAAAGTTGTTATGTTATTTATACCACACAGTAGAAGGTGTCAATTAAGACGCAAAAAAGAGTGATGAAATTTCCGTTTTTTTACACTACCCCACCCAAAAAAATTCAATAAAAAGTTAATCAAAATCATATGTACCCCAAAACCGTGCTATTTTGTCCGGCAAAAAGACCTTATAGAACGATGTCAACGGAAAAATAAAAAAAGTTATAGCTCTTTGAATACGACGATGAAAAACTTTTCCACTTTCTGACAACTGATGACCTATCCACTGTATAGGTCATCAGTATATGATCGGTGCCTGTCCGACACCTGGACCCCGCACCGATCCGCCACTCCAGCTCCCTCCGGGCACCGGACCATGTTGCTGGAAGCAGATGGCTCCAGTCAAAGAATAGCGGCCCAGCTGCAGTATTTAAGTGAATAGGAGCAGAGCTGCAGTTCTCCCGAACGGCCGCCATGCAGTGATCGGAGCCGTCTGCTTCTGGCTCCAACTACTGTATCCCGTTCCAAACCTCCGGTGCACAGAGGCAGCCGGAGTTGCAGATCGGTGCGGGGCCCGGATGTCGGACATGCACCGATCATATACTGATGACCTATCTGGTGGATAGGTCATCAGTTTTCAGAAAGTGGACAACCCCTTTAAGGTTAAAAATACCTTTGGTATTAAGGGGTTAAAGGGAACCTGTCCCCAGCATTTCACCTGTTGAGCTTTACTTCTCCCTCACCGGCCGCTGCTGTCACATGTTCATTGCCGTTATCCCCGCTCCTAAACTCCTCCTCCGACTGTAAATAACGTTCTGCAAACATTTTGCGCCTTTTATGGTAATTATCCGCTGCCGCTTTGTGCGCACCCCAGAGGAGGACATCAGTGCACAAGCGCGGGATATTGTGTGCTGGCGGAAGACGAGGAGCTGTCAATCAAAAGTAAGGAGGCGGGGTTAACCCGGAAAGACTTGAGGAAAGAAGATCTGACTCTTCTGCTCATTAGCATACGGCGCGGGAACACAAAAAAACGGAATACTAAAGCTACAGAGCGACTAAGAAGACAATTACAGGTTATATAGAAATGATATGTCACCCACCACCACCAGGTAGCGCTGGTCTAACAGCTGGAATGCTGGGACAGGTTCCCTTTAAACCAGGTATTTTTTTCCCATTCCTCCAACAATTACATAAAAACAAATGTCAAATCCATTTTGATTTCAGGTTATAATGCAACAAAACACCAAGAGGGTGAATACATGCGCAAGGCACTCGATCTACTCCTAAATACTAATAATAACAGTAATAATAATACTAATAATACTGATAATAATAATACTAATAATACTGATAATAATACTAATAATACTGATAATACTGATAATAATAATACTAATAATACTGATAATACTGATAATAATTCTAATATCTACTCCATCCTACTCGGTACTCCTGACATTCTAATTGTAATCATCCTTCAGGGAAACTGCAATATATAAAAACTAGTTGTAGATTTACACTCAGTGGCCACTCTTAGACCACAGTTGCTTCTTCTTGAGATCCCCCGGGTCTCACATAATCTCCTCATGGGTGGAAACCTTCCTTACAGACTGTAATGTCCACAGCCGCGGACCGTCGTGCTTACCTGCTCCCCGACGTCCGCGGCCATGGGCAAGTGAATGCCAGGCGGCATCTCCCTCCTGAGAGACGCACCCACTTCCACATCACTGCACTGGTTCCCAAAGGGTGCGCTCGCGCCCAGCCTTAAAGGGCCAGTGCACACACGTGAGTCAAATCTGTAATTTGCCCATGATCACCCTGGACTATAAAAAGGGCTCTACCCTTTCACTCATGGTGGTACGGATCGTGACACAGACTCATGCAATATTAAAGTCTCTCGTTGCTGCTGCCAGATTGTCGTCTGCAATGCTCCACGGGAGGAGACCTGTAGATGACGCAGCCACGGAAGGAGACTTGTAGATGACGCAGCCACGGGAGGACACAGAACTAATCTGTCGTGTTTGTGGAATAACTTGAAGATGACGTTGGCTCAGGGACAGCTTTCTCCAGCCGTGGCTATTAGAAGGTGGGTGGACTGCGGCAGTTATGGAGCTTAACTGGTATTAGCGTCCTAATGTTTGCATACAGCCCCCCTGCCACTATACCACCAGCCTCAACTTATGGGCCAGTTTTATAGGACATGGGGTTCTGGGCAACAAGCAGATCGTCAGCGCATCTGTGTCTTCTGAGCCCAGAATATCTGCTTCATAAGACTGAAGGGAATTCTGCTAAGGAACAAAAACTTCCCAGTCACCCATCACGTCACCACATTGTGTCACATGACATAACATCTTACTAGGTAAGATCACATGACGCCACATTGTATCATATGACACCGCATTGTACCACATGATGTCACATATTATTACATCATCAAATCTGACGCTCGATGTTACTATAAAGGACGTCTGAAGGAATCTCCAAGTGATAGAACTAAAGAAATGTTTCCTGAGGGGATTCCTCTCTTGCATTCTCTGATGTCAGTTTCATTAACGGCACAGAATAATGAGACACACTTACACAATGAGGAGTAGAGGGTATTGGTTCTTCTCTGTAAAATCCCGAGGAAACGACAGTCGTAGAGGAAGCTCTTAAAGAAGAGAGACAATGAGTGAGATACGGGAGGCCGTGGTGTGAGAGCCCCTCCCCCACAGACCAGGCCCTGCCCCCTCATTACCATAGTCCTCAATGGGAATCATTTTTACTTCACTTCTGAAGATCTCTTTCTGGGAAACGGCTTCTTGTAGCACAAAATTGTTTTCTATTGTATAAAATTCTGTGGAAAATAAAGGAAAAAAATAAATGTATCAAAGGGTCCCATTTTTCCTGATCCGAGCTCCCTGCCCCCTCCCTGATCACTGCGTAATATGCTGAGCTCCCTGCCCCCTCCTTGATCACTGCGTAATATGCCGAGCTCCCTGCCCCCTCCCTTATCACTGCGTAATATGCTGAGCTCCCTGCCCCCTCCCAGATCACTATGTAATATGCCGAGCTCCCTGCCCCTCCTTGATTACTGCGTAATATGCCGAGCTCCCTGCCCCCTCCCTGATCACTACGTAATATGCCGAGCTCCCTGCCCCCTCCTTGATTACTGAGTAATATGCCGAGCTCCCTGCCCACTCCCTGATCACTACGTAATATGCCGAGCTCCCTGCCCCCTCCCTGATCACTGTGTAAGATGCCGAGCTCCCTGCCCCCTCCCTGATCACTATGTAATATGCCGAACTCCCTGCCCCCTCCCTGATCTCTGCATAATATGCCGGGCTCCCTGCCCCCTCCCTGACCACTGCGTAATATGCCGATCTCCCTGCCCCCTCCTTGATCACTGCGTAATATGCCGAGCTCCCTGCCCCTCCCTGACCACTGCGTAATATGCCGATCTCCCTGACCCCTGCGTAATATGCCGAGCTCCCTGCCCCTCCCTGATCTCTGCGTAATATGCCGAGCTCCCTGCCCCCTCCCTGATCTCTGCGTAATATGCCGAGCTCCCTGCCCCCTCCCTGATCACTGCATAATATGCCGAACTCCCTGCCCCATCCTTGATCTCTGCATAATATGCCGGGCTCCCTGCCCCCTCCCTGATCTCTGGGTAATATGCCGAGATCCCTGCCCCCTCCCTGATCATTGTGTAATATGCCGAGCTCCCTGCGTAATATGCCAATCTCCCTGCCCCCTCCCTCATCACTGCGTAATATGCCGAGCTCCCTGCCCCTTCCCTGATCTCTGTGTAATATGCCGGGCTCCCTGCCCCCTCCCTGACCACTGTGTAATATGCCGAGCTCCCTGCCCCCTCCCTGATCACTGCGTAATATGCCGAGCTCCCTGATCTCTGCGTACTATGCCAAGCTCCCTGCCCCCTCCCTGATCACTGCGTACTATGCCAAGCTCCCTGCCCCCTCCCTTATCACTGCGTAATATGCCAAGCTCCCTACCCCCTCCCTGACCACTGTGTAATATGCCGAGCTCCCTGTCCCCTCCCTTATCACTGCGTAATATGCCGAGCTCCCTGCCCCCTCCCTTGTCACTGCGTAATATGCCGAGCTCCCTGCCCCCTCCCTCATCACTGCGTAATATGCCGAGCTCCCTGCCCCCTCCCTGACCACTGCGTAATATGCAGAGTTCCCTGCCCCCTCCCTGATCTCTGCATACTATGCCGAGCTCACTGCCCCCTCCCTCATCGCTGCGTAATATGCCGAGCTCCCTGCCCCCTCCCTTATCACTGCGTAATATGCCAAGCTCCCTGCCCCCTCCCTCATCACTGCGTAATATGCCGAGCTCCCTGCCCCCTCCCTGATCACTGCATAATATGCCGAACTCCCTGCCCCCTCCCTTATCACTGCGTAATATGCCGATCTCCCTGCCCCCTCCCTTATCACTGCGTAATATGCAGAGCTCCCTGCCCCCTCCCTTATCACTGTGTAATATGCTGAGCTCCCTGCCCCCTCCCTCATCACTGCGTAATATGCCGAGCTCCCTGCCCCCTCCCTTATCACTGCGTAATATGCCGAGCTCCCTGCCCCCTCCCTGATCACTGCGAAATATACAGAGCTCCCTGCCCCCTCCCTTATCACTGCGTAATATGCCAAGCTCCCTGCCCCCTCCCTGATCACTGCGTAATATGCCGAGCTCCCTGCCCCCTCCCTGATCTCTGCGTAATATGCCGAGCTCCCTGCCCCCTCCCTGATCACTACGTAATATGCAGAGCTACCTGCCCCCTCCCTGATCTCTGCGTAATATGCCGAGCTCCCTGCCCCCTCCCTCATCACTGCGTAATATGCCGAGCTCCCTGCCCCCTCCCTGATCACTGCCCCCTCCCTTATCACTGCGTAATATGCCGAGCTCCCTGCCCCCTCCCTGATAACTGCGTAATATGCTGAGCTCCCTGCCCCCTCCCTTATCACTGCGTAATATGCTGAGCTCCCTGACCCCTCCCTTATCACTGCGTAATATGCCGAGCTCCCTTCCCCCTCCCTTATCACTGCGTAATATGCTGAGCTCCCTGCAGGAGGCATCCTGATGTAGAAGCCTCATTCTGGCTGGACGTTTACTCTAATGGGGGAGATTTGTTCCAGTGCGGGAGCTGGATGATAATATGTGGATGGTTGTGTCCAGTGGGGCAGATATGGGCAGTAGAATAAGGGCATTTCTGTAGGCAGGAGATTGAAGTTTCTGCATCAGAATTATATGACATTACAAAGAATATGAGATCAGGATGAAGTCGCCAGATAAGACCGCAGAACTCCATGCAGATCCTCAAATAAACCGGTAACATCCACATCACCATAATATACAGAAAGTGAACTGGTGAGGAAAAAAACAACGAGGTCAGTCCCTCCTCAGGAGAAGTAGATGTGGAGACTGAGGATATTGTATAGTGACCCTCCTTATACAGGTCTCCTGATAATGGGACATCTTTCATGTAGGATTGCTAAATTGTGGGATCTGAGGTCTCCCCATCAATACTTCCAGACAATGAAAAAAGCTGCAGCGGCATCCCCCTCCTACCCTCTTTCTCCTGATCTACTCTTTATTGTATTACTGTGGATGGATGTGTTAGCCACTGAGGAGGTCTAAAACATTTCTGAAAATCCTACTGGGAGAGGAAGAACAGACTGCTGGAAGGTGGAGTTTCTTCCATTACTGCTGAGGAGTGTGGACGGGTGTAGACTGAGGAGTGTGGAAGCGTGTGGTTGTTTGTGGAGAAGCTCCTGGAACTCCAGCATTTAAGCCCAAACCGGGGACTCTACTTATACCATCAGCCCAGGTTTATAACACCTTACCTGGATTTGGAGAGGGTCCCGAAGGGGGCTCCATCCTAGGATGGAGCCTCGGTCCTTCTCCCTCAGGAGTAGGCTGGTGGAGGGACAAGCCAGCAAGCTGGAATGGAAAGAAACAGTCAGCCTCGGGGGAGAAAAAGTCACCTCGGGGCAGCAGCAATGTTGTCCCGGCTCCCCCTAAGGCTGAGGCGCCAAGAGGAGCCGCGAGGAGAAAACCAGAGATGGTGTCAGTTTCCCCCAGAGAAGGCCCAGCACTATTGGGGCCTGAACACCAGAGCTGCGGGGACACCCTGGAGTGGGGATAGCTGAGATCGGGAGAGGACGTCACGGTGACCCACATCCAGGAGTACCGTGACCTGCGTAAGTCCCTGCAGCGCCTCCGGGTGGAGCTGGCAGTCGCCCGAGACAGGGCGGCCAGGTCTCCAGGGGCAATGAGGGCCCGATACTCACTACAAGCGTGGATATTGGTGCGAGACAAAGGAGATGGAGGAAAGACGCCTGGAAATAGTCGCTGGGGGAGGTATCTTCTCGGAGAAGCTCCAGAATGATCATAGTTTTGGACAGGTGTCGTCCCCCAGCGTGAACACGTGTGTAAAAGACAAAGGAGAGGATGAAATGGAAACAACGCTGCCATCAGAGCCGGTCTCCACCGGGTCCCCTCTGCGGGAGGACAGTAATTCGGAGATCCCTGGGGAGACCGACGGTGAGTAGGATAAAAGGAGTGTGGAAGACAGCAGAGCCATTGAATGTGCGGCTGCCATCATCATCTGAGAGCAGCTCGGAGTCCGAGGACGAGGCCTTGAGGATTTTCTTCAGAGCCAGGTTACTCTGTTGGATCTTTTAGTGGTGCTAAGTCTGAGTAGTGGGAAATGTTCAAAGAACGGGTGGCAGAGTTTTTCCGCCAGTTCTCGTGCCTCAGGTCCCTGAATAGGTACCGCCTATATCTGGAACTGAGGACGAAACTCGAACATCTGGTCTCAACCGGAGGTAGTAGGGAGGAGATCTCCATGGTGAAAGCTTTGCCCAGGAGGTGTCAGTATGATAGGTACGCATCTTTGGTTCTTGAGAGGGATTTCGGGAGGTACCGCTCGCCAGACCCCTACAGGAACTGTAAGATGTCAGTGAGTCGTAAGATCATTACAGGAATGGCTGATCGTACAGGATCTCTGAAGAGGTCCAAGTCAGGGATCCTGAAGGTCGTCAGATCCTTCTACTCGCAACTCTAAGCAGAGATGAGATGTCGGCTTTCCTGGCTGAAACTATTTTTGAGCCAGGGATAGACCCTGCTCTCTGTGTTTTGAAAGAATCGATCAAGGAAGAGGAAGTGGGACTGGTGATTGATGGGCTTGCCCTAAAAAAACTCGCTATGACTGGATGGCTTAACATCCGAGTGTGATGGTGCATTAGGTGTGGTTTATTGTGAGCCCTTAGCAGAGAGGAATGACTCTGTAATCAGGTACCACAGGTCGTGTCTCCAGCCTATGGACAATCAGACGAGTCAGAGGTGAAGTCCACAAGACATAAAGTGTCTTCATTGTCCAGTCCCCACAGGGGGTCATCAGGAGGCAAAACAGTTATATTCAGCTCAGGTGCAGACCAGCAAACAAGGGTGATCCAATTATCTCCCCCATTGTGCTCTCATCCCGGCTGTGGCAATACACATGTTAGCACAAAGGACACAACTCCCATACAGACAGCAGAGACACAAACTAAAGTCATTATAATGATGGTGACTAGAAACTGCCAAGATGTCCTCCCCCTGAGTGGATATAAGGGCTTGTCCTGGAGAGGATGGAGATCTTCTGGATTTAGACCTTCAGGAGAGCTGAAGCTGAGGCCGGCGCTCTGAAGATGTTCCTGTGATCACCTTATTTTGTGGACTGTGTGTTATTCCTGCATTGAACGCGACTTGTTCTGTCAGCATTGGATACAATAAACCCTGTTGGAGTTGCCCTGTCGTCACTGGCTTTGTTGATCGTGCATTAACCTAACGCGCCCCATGACACAGAGTTTTATAAAACCTTTAATGGAACCCTAGTTCCCCTCTTGACTGCGGTGTTTAATGAGTGCCTTTCCTTGGGTACTTTGCCATCTTATCGAAGGGTAAAGACTCGACCCGTATTGAGAATTGGCGTCCCATAGCGCTGCTCAATGCGGACAGAAAGGTTCTCGCAAACGTACTGTTTAATCGGCTGGTGAAGTTTGCACCCCGGCTCCTTTCACCGATCCAGCATTGCTCTGTTCCAGGCCGCAGCACATTTAGTGCTGTTCTCAGTGTCAGAGAGGCAGTGGAGCAGGGAAGCGCAGGTCGATGGAATGGGTAAGGCTTTTGACCGGGTGGACCACGAGTACCTCTGGTCGGTCCTGTTGAGGTGCGGCCTACCGGGGGGCTTTGTCAATTGGCTTACGATAGACTGGGGCTGAGACTTTTGCACTGGTGAACGGTTGGGTCGGAAACCCCCTTTGAGGCTGGGTCTGGTGTTTGCCAGGTATGTCCCTTGAGCCTTTTGTTATATGCGTTCGCGATTGATCCTTTTTTTAAAGGGATTGATCGTGGGCCATGGGCGGGAGTCGGGGCCGGCCTGGAGGGCCCGGAAGCCACTCAGAGGCTGGTTGCATACGCAGACGACGTCTCCATTTTTGTCTCCTCGAACGGGGAGGCGGAGTGGGTAATGTCGGAAGTGGAGCGTTACTCATTGGCATCTGGGTCCAAGATCAACCAGTATAAGTGCGAGAGTCTCTGGCTGGGAGAAGGAGATCCTAATTTTGATCTCCCGAACACCCTTACAGAGCCACAGGGGTCTGCTAAGATCTTAGGAGTCGAATTTGGCCTGGGTGATTATAGCAAGTAGAACTGGGAGGATAGGCTGAATTTAGCTGCCCAGAAGGTCGGCCAATGGAAGGGTTGGTCATTAACCCAGAGTGAAAAAGTTCACCTGGCCAGGGCCTACCTGTTGCCCATGTTGCTCTACCTGGGCTGTGTGTGCATCTTGCCAGAACCTCTCTGGGCCTGGGTCTATAGCCTGTTCTTCCAGCTGTTATGGGGGAACAGGCTTAACCTAATCAAGAGGGAGGTTACTTACCTACCAAGGACACTAGGCGGGTTAGATATGGTTATTACAGAGGCTGCAGGCAGGAGAGGGGTACAGGCTGCTGGAAGGTGAGGAGGTGACACTGTCCTCTTATAACATATATTACAGAGGCTGCAGGCAGGAGAGGGGGTACAGGCTGCTGGAAGGTGAGGAGGTGACACTGTCCTCTAATAACATATATTACAGAGAGGCTGCAGGCAGGAGAGGGGGTACAGGCTGCTGGAAGGTGAGGGGGTGACCCTGTCCTCTAATAACATATATTACAGAGGCTGCAGGCAGGAGAGGGGGTACAGGCTGCTGGAAGGTGGAGGATGACAGAAATAATACTGACCTGAGGGGTTACTTGTATTATGGACACTAAACACGTGGACTCCTGGACCTGTGATAGTAGAATAAAATGTCGGAGTAACTATCACCATCATTCAGAAAACATTTATAAAATTTATAATTCATATGATTTTTGTAATATGCATTTAATGTCTAATTGGTGCCTCCATTGACTATCAGAACTGGGTTCCGACAATTAGGGGGTCCAAGTGTCGTACTTCCACGACAAAGATTTATTGGGGTTCCTGCAGATTTATTGTATTTTAGTTGTATTGTGTGAAGCTTCATGAACTGAACTAAGGGCACAATTACCTGTACTCGGCGTGCGTGGCGGCATTATCTGTACTCGGGGTGTGTGGCGGCATTATCTGTACTCGTGGTGTGTGGCGGCATTATCTGTACTCGGCGTGCGTGGCGGCATTATCTGTACTCGGCGTGCGTGGCAGCATTATCTGTACTCGGGGTGCGTGGCGGCATTATCTGTACTCGGCGTGCGTGGCGGCATTATCTGTACTCGGCGTGCGTGGCGGCATTATCTGTACTCGGCGTGCGTGGCGGCATTATCTGTACTCGGCGTGCGTGGCGGCATTATCTGTACTCGGCGTGCGTGGCGGCATTATCTGTACTCGGCGTGCGTGGCGGCATTATCTGTACTCGGGGTGCGTGGCGGCATTATCTGTACTCGGGGTGCGTGGCGGCATTCTGTACTCGGGGTGCGTGGCGGCATTATCTGTACTCGGGGTGCGTGGCGGCATTATCTGTAATCGGCGTGTGTGGCGGCATTATCTGTACTCGGCGTGTGTGGCGGCATTATCTGTACTCGGCGTGTGTGGCGGCATTATCTGTACTCGGCGTGTGTGGCGGCATTATCTGTACTCGGGGTGTGTGGCGGCATTATCTGTACTCGGGGTGTGTGGCGGCATTATTTGTACTCGGGGTGTGTGGCGGCATTATCTGTACTCGGGGTGTGTGGCGGCATTATCTGTACTCGGGGTGTGTGGCGGCATTATCTGTACTCGGGGTGTGTGGCGGCATTATCTGTACTCGGGGTGTGTGGCGGCATTATCTGTACTCGGGGTGTGTGGCGGCATTATCTGTACTCGGCGTGTGTGGCGGCATTATCTGTAATCGGCGTGTGTGGCGGCATTATCTGTACTCGGCGTGTGTGGCGGCATTATCTGTACTCGGCGTGTGTGGCGGCATTATCTGTACTCGGCGTGTGTGGCGGCATTATCTGTACTCGGCGTGTGTGGCGGCATTATCTGTACTCGGGGTGTGTGGCGGCATTATCTGTACTCGGTGTGTGGCGGCATTATCTGTACTCGGCGTGTGTGGCGGCATTATCTGTACTCGGCGTGTGTGGCGGCATTATCTGTACTCGGCGTGTGTGGCGGCATTATCTGTACTCGGGGTGTGTGGCGGCATTATCTGTACTCGGGGTGTGTGGCGGCATTATCTGTACTCGGGGTGTGTGGCGGCATTATCTGTACTTGGGGTGTGTGGCGGCTTATTGAGTCACTCCAAGCCGGTCTAGCTACTCTCCGTGCTGCACATGACGGTTACAATGGATATTAGATAGCGGTCATAATAATGGGACTCCACTGTATACATATTGTGTGTATTATGTGTATATATAGTGTGTATTATGTGTATATTATGTGTGTATTATGTGTGTATTATGTGTGTATTATGTGTATATTATGTGTGTATTATGTGTATCGTGTGTATTATGTGTGTATTATGTGTATATTATGTGTGTATTATGTGTGTATTATGTGTGTATTATGTGTGTATTTGTAAAGGATTTGCCAGACACAGGTTCTGTGTCGACGCCCGTGGGCAATCAGTCTGCACCTGCTCCTATGTCTGTGAGACTGACTCCATCTTCCACCACTCAGGATGGCAGGCTTAGGAGTGGGAGAGCCTATCACAGCCTGGCCAGACGGAGCTAGTTCCCGCCCACTGTCTATTTATACCTGCCTTTCCTGTGCCTCCTTTGCCTGTGATTCTTCTATGCTTGTTTCCTGGCTTGCTGCTGCTGCTTGTACTACTGATCCTCTGCTTGTTATTGACCATGGCTTTCTGACCACTCTCCTGCTCAGCGTTTTGTACCTCGCTCACTCCTGGTTTGACTCGGCTCGTTCACCACTCTTGTTGCTCACGGTGTCTCCGTGGGCAGCTGGCCCGTTTCCCTAGCTTCTGTGTACCCCTGTCTGTTTTGTCTGTCTTGCACTTACTGAGAGTAGGGACCGTCGCCCAGTTGTTCCTCCTCTGCAGGAGGTTCAGATTCAGCGGTGGTATCTGACACTCCAGATTCTAACGACCCTGAAGATAGTTATATCCTAAGTAAGGATAGTGACACTTCATTCTGACTCCATATGTTCTGAACCCATAGGTGATCTACATAGGCACCCCAGCCCCAGGAAGAGGCATCCGTTGTGAGGACTTTCTGTGGAGGGGGAACCAGAGACTTGCCGGACCGGAGAGTGTCTGGGATTAACCGCCAGCTGAGGTTTTGAAGGGGGTAGTTGGAGACTTTGAAGAGGGCGTCCAGATTTCTGACATTTTTGTCCCAGGCTCTGAGGATGTCAAGCTCTAATGATATCATGTGGGCTTTGGTCCAGGGGACCGCATCTATAGATGAGGTCATTAGACCTAGGATTTTCATAGCTCCTCGAAACAATATATTCCGATGGCAAATAAGGCGTTCTATTGAACCCCGGATTGCAGCAATCCTCTCTGGAGACAACTTGACTGTCATCGACTGGGAATTCACTATAGTTACATAGTTACATAGTTAGTACGGCTGAAAAAAGACACATGTCCATCAAGTTCAACCAAGGGAAGGGAAAAGGGAAGGAAAAATTTCTACACATAGGAGCTAATATTTTTTTGTTCTAGGAAATTATCTAACCCTTTTTTAAAGCCATCTACTGTCCCTGCTGTGACCAGCTCCTGCGGTAGGCTATTCCATAAATTCACAGTTCTCACTGTAAAGAAGCCTTGTCGCCTCTGCAGCTTGAACCTTTTTTTCTCCAGACGGAGGGAGTGCCCCCTTGTTTTTTGAGCGGGTTTTACAAGGAACAGGATATCACCATATTTTTTGTATGTGCCATTAATATATTTATATAAGTTAATCATGTCCCCCCTTAGTCGTCTTTTTTCAAGGCTAAATAGGTTTAATTCTTTCAGTCTTTCCTCATAACTTAAATTCTCCATGCCCCTTATTAGCTTCGTTGCTCTTCTTTGTATTTTTTCCAACTCCAGGGCATCCTTTCTATGAACTGGAGCCCAGAACTGAACTGCATATTCTAGATGAGGCCTCACTAATGCTTTGTAAAGTGGCATTATTACATCCCTGTCCCGCGAGTCCATGCCTCTTTTAATACACGACAATATCCTGCTGGCCTTTGAAGCAGCTGATTGACACTGCATGCTGTTATTGAGTTTATGATTTACAAGTACACCCAGATCCTTCTCAACAAGTGAATCCGCCAGTGTAGCGCCCCCTAGGACATATGATGCATGCAGGTTGTTGGTACCCAGATGCATAACTTTACATTTATCTACATTAAACTTCATCTGCCAAGTGGACGCCCAAACACTTAGTTTGTTTAAATCTGCCTGCAATTCATGAACATCTTCCATAGTCTGAACTATATTACATAGCTTGGTGTCATCTGCAAAAATAGAAATAGTGCTATTAATCCCATCCTCTATATCATTAATAAATAAGTTGAATAATAGTGGTCCCAGCACTGAACCCTGGGGTACACCACTTATAACCGGTGACCATTCAGAGAAGGAATCATTGACCACAACTCTCTGGATACGGTCCTTGAGCCAATTCTCAATCCAATTACAAACTATATTTTCTAAACCTATAGTCCTTAATTTACCCATTAGGCGTCTATGGGGGACAGTGTCAAATGCCTTTGCAAAGTCCAAAAACACTAAATCCACAGCGGCCCCTCTGTCTAGACTTCTGCTCACCTCTTCATAAAAACAGATTAGGTTAGTTTGACAACTTCTGTCCTTAGTAAAACCGTGCTGGCTGTCACTTATAATGCTATTTATTGTCACATAATCCTGTATATAGTCCCTCAATAGCCCCTCAAACATTTTCCCCACGATGGATGTTAAGCTTACTGGTCTATAATTACCCGGGGAAGACCTATAGCCCTTTTTGAAAATAGGCACCACATTTGCCCTGCGCCAGTCCCTTGGCACTATACCAGTCACTAGAGATTCTCTGAATATTATGAAAAGGGGGACAGAAATAACTGAACTAAGCTCTTTAAGAACTCTAGGGTGTAACCCATCTGGTCCCGGGGCCTTGTGCACATTTATTTTATTTAATTTAGCTTGGACCATCTCTACATTCATCCAATTCAGTATATCAACTGATATATTAACAGCACTGGCAGCGGCTACATCAGCTGCTCCTTCTTCAGTTGTATATACAGAGCTAAAGAACCCATTTAGTAACTCTGCCTTCTCTTGATCCCCTGTGATCAACTCCCCATTACCATTATCTAGGGGTCCTACATGTTCAGACCTGGGCTTTTTTGCATTTATATGCTTGAAGAATTTTTTGGGATTTGTTTTACTATCCTTGGCCACCTGCCTTTCATTTTGTATTTTTGCTAATTTTATTACCTTTTTACAGATTTTATTAAGCTCTTTATATTTTACAAAGGCTACAGCTGTACCCTCAGATTTGTATTTTTTAAATGCCCTTTTTTTCTCATGTATTGCCCCTTTCACAGAAGGTGTAAGCCATGTGGGGTTTAATTTGAGTCCTTTATACTTGTTACCTGTAGGAATAAATTTTGCACTATAATAACTCAAAGTAGATTTGAAAATCTCCCATTTATCATTTGTTCCATTATTTGACATTAGTTCTTCCCAGTCTATATCCTGAATTGCCGCCCTCATCCTGGGGAAATTGGCTTTCTTAAAATTAAATGTTTTTGCCCTCCCAGCCTGCGTTTGTTTTTTACAGTATAGGTAAAATGTAACTATATTGTGATCACTGTTACCGAGGTTTTCACGAACATTGACATTCCCAACAAGCTCTGCATTATTACAAATGACCAGATCCAACAGAGCTTCACCTCTAGTCGGGTCTTCCACAAACTGGCCCATAAAATTGTCCTGCAACAGGTTGAGGAAATGTCTCCCCTTTGCAGTTGAAGCCGAACCATGACACCAATTAATATCCCGGAAATTAAAATCTCCCATTATCACTACAGTACCCGCCTGTGCAGCCCGCTCCATCTGTTTATATAGCTGAACTTCCATCTCCTTTTTTCAGTGTTTACCTCCCTTTCTAGTTCCACCCACAAGGTTTCAACCTCCTCACAGTATTCACCCTCTAATGTCTCTTTCACACTCACCTTCATATCACTTTTCACATACAGACATACACCACCACCTCCATATCACTGCTCACATACACACATACACCACCACCTTCATATCACTTCTCACATACAGACATACACCACCACCTTCATATCACTTCTCACATACAGACATACACCACCACCTTCATATCACTTCTCACATACAGACATACACCACCGCCTTCAAATCACTGCTCACATACAGACATACACCACCACCTTTCCTATTTGTCCTGTCTTTACGAAAAAGTGTAAAACCCTGTAGATTTACAGCCCAGTCATGTGAAGAGTCCAGCCATGTTTCAGCAACACCAACTATATCTATATTTTCTTCCAGTATCAAGGCCTCCAGCTCCCCCATTTTGCTTGCTAGACTTCTGGCATTTGTGAACATACACTTTAACTTGCCTGTCAGTTTTTCACTTTTATTATCAGAAATGTGATTTGACATTAATCGGTCCTTTTTATTTACACTGATGTTTTGTAACGAAAGGATCTCCTTATCTTGTTGTCTAGTCCTCTCCCCACATTCTGTTTCTCCCCCCACCAATATAGTCTGACCCCTCTCTAACCTGGCTACCCCTTTTTTTTCTACATTGACCTCCCTCCTCAGCCCTAGTTTAAATACTCCGCCACCCCAGCTAGAATTCTCTCCCCCAGCACAGCGGACCCCCTTCCATTTAGGTGCAAATCATCTGCAGAATACAGTTTGTACCCCAATGAAAAGTCAGCCCAGTGCTCTAGGAACCCAAATCCTTCTCCTCTACACCAAGACTTCAGCCATGCATTTAACTCCCTGAGCTCCCGCTGTCTTTCCTGTGATGCGCATGGCACAGGCAGTATTCCTGAGAATACAACCTTGGAGGTCCTTCCCTTCAGCTTGTAGCCTA
The DNA here is from genome assembly GCF_050947455.1 of Rhinoderma darwinii. Taxonomy (NCBI): domain Eukaryota; kingdom Metazoa; phylum Chordata; class Amphibia; order Anura; family Rhinodermatidae; genus Rhinoderma; species Rhinoderma darwinii. The sequence continues at coordinate 1,073,586 of NC_134692.1, forward strand.
GTTCTTTAAAATTATTCTTAAGGCTCCTCCACCTACCATTTATTCTGTCGTTGGTACCGACATGGACCACGACAGCTGGATCATCACCAGCCCCTCCCAGCAATTTGTCCACCCGTTCCACCACATGCCGAACCCTGGCACCAGGGAGACAGCAAACCATTCGGTTGAGGTGGTCTTGGCGACAAATAATTCTATCCGTCTTCCTGATTATAGAATCCCCTACGACTATCAATTGTCTTGGCTTACCTGCATTACCATCCCGCCGACTACTAGCTGGGCTGTTCTCCCGGCTGTTAGGGAGATCAGTATCCACTAGGGCTGCCATTTCTGAGACTGACACCCTCGCATCATCACCCAACTTGGCAATTTTGCCTGGAATGTCAGAAACCGGATCGGCCTTCCTTGTCTTTGACCCCTTTCTACTGCCCCTAACTACATTAACCCAGCTACTTACCTGATCCTGCTCACCCATGTCTTCACCCTCCAAATGAACCCTAAAAATGTCAGATTCTGTGATGGTGAGAGCTGTGACTTTCTGAAGTTCACCAGGAACCAGAGAAAGTGAAGAAACTCCAATGTGGTTTGGAGATGTTCTTGTAGAAGGGATTCTGATGATGCTTTTATTAGCCAGTCGTCCAAGTAAGGAACCACACATATCCCTTGCAGTTTCAGTGCTGCTATTAGGACCACCACGATTTTCGCGAACACACGAGGTGCCGACGAAATCCCGAAGGGTAGGCAGGTAAATTGGAAGTGCTGTACTCCGCCTTGCGTCTGGACCGCCAACCGGAGGAACCTTTTGTGCGCGGCCAGAATCAGGACATGCATGTATGCGTCCGTGAGCTCGATTGTTACCAGCACATCGTTCCTTTTTCAGAAGGTTCATCCCTGACCGGATAGTCTCCATTTTGAAGGTTTTCCTCACCAGATATTGATTGACGAAGGTCAGGTCTATTACCAGCCTCCAACTGCCGTCTGATTTGGGCACAGGGAACACTCTGGAGTAAACGCCTTGCCCTTTTTCTGAGACTGGGACATCTTCCAGGGCTGCTTTCTAGAGAAAGACCTGCAGAAGCTGATGGACTATCGGATTGTGATGCCTGTTGAGAAAAAAGTGGTCTGGGGGGAGAGTTCTGAACTCCAAAGAGTATCCTCTCCTGGGGTTCGTTATGTTAATACACGATCAACAGAGCCAGTAACGACAGGGCAACTCCAACTTCAATTTATTGCATCCAATGCTGACAGGACAAGTCGCCTTCACTGCAGGAACAACACACAGTCCACAAAATCATCACAGGAAACTCCTCAGAGTGCCGGCCTCAGCTCTCCTGAAGGTCTAAATCCAGAAGATCTCCATCCTACCCAGGACAAGCCCTCATATACCCCTCAGGGGGAGGAACATCATGGCAGTTTGTAGTCACCATCATTATAATGGCTTTAGATTGTAGTTCTACTGTCTGTATGTGAGTTGTGTCCTTTGTACTATTATGTGTATTGCCACAGCCAGGATGAGGACACAATGGGGAAGAGAATTGGATCTGCTTGGTTTGCTGGCCTCTAGCTGAGTGATGGTGGTGCCTCCTGATGACCACCTGTGGGGACTGGACAATGAGAACACTTTATGTCTTGTGGACTTCACCTCTGACTCGTCTGATTGTCCATAGGCTGGAGACACGACCTGTGGTACCTGATTACAGAGTCATTCCTCTCTGGTGAGGGCTCACAATAAACCACACATAATGCACCATCACAGTTGCCGTTACCCAGTCGTCGGATGATGTCACCGACCACCGAGAGGAGAATCTCTGAAGCCTTGCTCCTACTTGTAGGATTGGCTGGGCGTCATAAACTGTTTGGATTTTGAGCGGGGTTCTTATTCCGAAAGGAGGAAGGGTTTTCCCGCTTCGTCTTAAACATGCGCTGACGTTCTGGAAACCTTCTTTTAAACATTGGGGATTATCTTCTCTGATCCTGAAAGTAACGCCTGCTATCCTTCATTTTAGGTTCAGGAAACCTATCCCCTTTGCCTTCCCCTAAGGAATTCAAAATATCCGTTAGTTGGGGACCAAACAGAGATTCTGGCTGAAAAGGGAGGCTACAAAAATTATTTTTGGAGAGGTTATCCCCAGACCATAACTTAAGCCAATGAGCCCTTCTGGCCGCAATCGATAGGGACAAGGCCCTAGATGCACACTGCCCTTGGGACTACATCCTCTAGATCCCTTGACAGGTGGCTTAGCCAGACCCAGAGTGCTCTAGCCACCGGTACTGAAGACAAGGAGGCTTTGCACGAGCCCACTGCTGAAGTATACACCTTCTTCAGAAGAAGGTTTCCAGAACGTCAGCGACTGGGTAACGGCAACTGTGATGGTGCATTATGTGTGGTTTATTGTGAGCCCTCACCAGAGAGGAATGACTCTGTAATCAGGTACCACAGGTCGTGTCTCCAGCCTATGGACAATCAGACGAGTCAGAGGTGAAGTCCACAAGACATAAAGTGTTCTCATTGTCCAGTCCCCACAGGTGGTCATCAGGAGGCACCACCATCACTCAGCTAGAGGCCAGCAAACCAAGCAGATCCAATTCTCTTCCCCATTGTGTCCTCATCCTGGCTGTGGCAATACACATAATAGTACAAAGGACACAACTCACATACAGACAGTAGAACTACAATCTAAAGCCATTATAATGATGGTGACTACAAACTGCCATGATGTTCCTCCCTCTGAGGGGTATATGAGGGCTTGTCCTGGGTAGGATGGAGATCTTCTGGATTTAGACCTTCAGGAGAGCTGAGGCCGGCACTCTGAGGAGTTTCCTGTGATGATTTTGTGGACTGTGTGTTGTTCCTGCAGTGAAGGCGACTTGTCCTGTCAGCATTGGATGCAATAAATTGAAGTTGGAGTTGCCCTGTCGTTACTGGCTCTGTTGATCGTGTATTAACATAACGAACCCCAGGAGAGGATACTCTTTGGAGTTCAGAACTCTCCCCCCAGACCACTTTTTTCTCAACAGGCATCACAATCCGATAGTCCATCAGCTTCTGCAGGTCTTTCTCCAGAAAGCAGCCCTGGAAGATGTCCCAGTCTCAGAAAAAGGGCAAGGCGTTTACTCCAGAGTGTTCCCTGTGCCCAAATCAGACGGCAGTTGGAGGCTGGTAATAGACCTGACCTTCGTCAATCAATATCTGGTGAGGAAAACCTTCAAAATGGAGACTATCCGGTCAGGGATGAACCTTCTGGAAAGGAACGATGTGCTGGCAACAATCAAGCTCACGGACGCATACATGCATGTCCTGATTCTGGCCGCGCACAAAAGGTTCCTCCGGTTGGCGGTCCAGACGCAAGGCGGAGTACAGCACTTCCAATTTACCTGCCTACCCTTCGGGATTTCGTCGGCACCTCGTGTGTTCGCGAAAATCGTGGTGGTCCTAATCGCAGCACTGAGACTGAAAGGGATATGTGTGGTTCCTTACTTGGACGACTGGCTAATAAAGGCATCATCAGAATCCCTTCTACAAGAACATCTCCAAACCACATTGGAGTTTCTTCACTTTCACTGGTTCCTGGTGAACTTCAGAAAGCCACAGCTCTCACCATCACAGAATCTGACATTTTTAGGGTTCATAGTGAATTCCCAGTCGATGACAGTCAAGTTGTCTCCAGAGAGGATTGCTGCAATCCGGGGTTCAATAGAACGCCTTATTTGCCATCGGAATATATTGTTTCGAGGAGCTATGAAAATCCTAGGTCTAATGACCTCATCCATAGATGCGGTGCCCTGGACCAAAGCCAACATGAGATCATTAGAGCTTGACATCCTCAGAGCCTGGGACAAAAATGTCAGAAATCTGGACGCCCTCTTCAAAGTCTCCAACTTCCCCCTTCAAAACCTCAGCTGGTGGTTAATCCCAGACACTCTCTGGTCCGTCAAGTCTCTGGGTCCCCCACCACAGAAAGTCCGCACAACGGATGCCTCCTCCTGGGGCTGGGGTGCCCATGTAGATCACCTATGGGTTCAGAACAGATGGAGTCAGAATGAAGTGTCACTATCCTCCAACATGAAGGAACTCAGAGCAGTGAGATTGTCGCTAATGTCCTTTCAATCCCATCTGAGAAATACCCTAATCCTGATCCAGTCAGACAACCTCGCAACTGTGTTCTATGTAAACAAACAGAGGGGAACGAGGAGGCCTCAATGTCAACCGAATGCAAACGACTTATGAATTGGGCAGAACAACATTCGTTAGGAATTTCAGCAGCTCACATCAAGGGCTCCTTGAACCACACCGCAGACTTCCTCAGCTGCAACATCCTCCATCCAGGGGAGTGGAGTCTCAACCCTCCGGTTTTCAGCAGCCTAGCTGCCACGTGAGGAGTGCCAGACGTGGATGTGATGGCATCAGAAGAAAACAACAGAGTCCTCGGCTTCTGTTCTCTGTACCACACCCACCATGCAGTAGCATAAGACGGCCTGTCTGTCAGTTGGGGAGGAAAATGAATCTACATTTTTCCTCCCCTCCTCTTATTACCCAGAGTATTGAAAAAAGTTTGGGACGATAAAGCGGAAGCCATTGCAATCCTGCCATTTTGGCCCCGCAGGGCCTGGTTCTCCCTAGCATTGTCTCTCTTGAAGGGCAGGTTCCTGAAACTACCAGTATCACCCGACCTCCTGTCCCAGAAAGGGGTGTATCACCCAAACCCTCACAGTCTACATCTCACGGCCTGGAGACTGACCGGGAGAACCTGGCAGAAATGGGACTGTCATCAGAAGTTATTAATACCTTGCTGTCAGCTAGATGACCTTCAACGGTCAAAGTATATAACAGAATTTGGACCCTGTTTACCTCCTGGTGCTCTAAAAATTCAGCAAACGTTGTCGCTCTGAATACTATCCTACAATTTCTTCAGGAGGGCTTCAATAAAGGTTTGAAGCTAAATAGCCCTAAGGTGCAGTTCACGGCAATTAATGCCCAATTGCAAAATCGTTTCTCCCACCAGCAGTTGGTGAAGACCTTCTTCAAGACTTTAAGAAACCTTAGCCCAGTCTCTCAGGTGCCCTCTCCTTCCTGGGACCCTTCAATAGTGGTGTCGGCTCTAACAAAGCCACTGTTTGAACCCATGCAAGAGTCGTCCATCAGATTTCTCTCCTTCAAGACCTTCTTCCTGGTGGCAATCACGTCGGCCAGGCGCATAAGCGAGCTGCAGGCCCATTCCTTCAAAGAACCATATTTAAGGGACCTGGGAGATTGTCTTCTACTACGTACCATGCCTGGGTTCTTGCCTAAAGTTTCTTCCTTTGGCAATAATATCTCTTGATTAATATTCCTAGTTCTCTTCCCTCATCCCCAAGGGGAAGATCAGGAGAGTTGGCATACACTGGATGTGAGAAGAGCAGTTCTCACCTATATTCAAAGGACAAAGGATTTTAGGAAAGCAGAAAATCTGTTCCGTCAACATGCCGGTCCTAATAAGGGGCAAAAAGCAAGTAAAGCCCCCCTAGCCTGGTGGATTAGATCAACTATTGAAAAATGCTATCATCCCAGTGACCTTCAATCTCCTCTGCAGATCAGGGCACAGTCCCATTTGTGTTGTGCTGCCAAGGACGATCAGGAAAACTAAAATATACTCACCGAAATTTTTATTTCCTGGAGTCCGTAGGCAGCAAAAGCTTATTTGGAGGAGGAATCGTACAATGGGTTTTAGCTCTGACCTTATGGTTCATATTTTGTGTGTATTATGTGTGTATTATGTGTGTATATTATGTGTGTATTATGTGTGTATTATGTGTGTATTATGTGTATATTATGTGTGTATTATGTGTGTATTATGTGTTTATTATGTGTGTATTATGTGTATCGTGTGTATTGTGTATATTATGTGTGTATTGTGTGTATCATGTCTATATTATGTGTGTATTATGTGTGTATTATGTGTATATTATGTGTGTATTATGTGTATCGTGTGTATTATGTGTGTATTATGTGTGTATTATGTGTGTATTATGTGTGTATTATATGTGTTTTATGTGTATATTATGTGTGTATTATGTGTGTATTATGTGTGTATTATGCGTGTATTATGCGTGTATTATGTGTGTATTATGTGTGTATTATGTGTGTTTTATGTGTATATTATGTGTGTATTATGTGTGTATTATGCGTGTATTATGCGTGTATTATGCGTGTATTATGTGTGTATTATGTGTGTTTTAGGTGTGTATTAGGTGTGTATTATGTGTGTATTATGTGTGTATTATGCGTGTATTATGCGTGTATTATGTGTGTTTTATGTGTGTATTATGTGTGTATTATGTGTGTTTTATGTGTGTATTATGTGTGTATTATGTGTATACATTCCTGTAAGCCTCTATATTCCGCCTGGCATCCTCTTGATTGGACTATATTTGCAGGAGGAATCGTACAATGGGTTTTAGCTCTGACCTATGGCGGCTGTGGGAAGGTAATAAACTTTGGAGGAAGCACTCGGTCATTTTGGGATTATTTGTGTCGGGTTTGGGCATTTTAATTAGATGAAACACAACTTATCTAGGAATTGGCTAAATCAGAAAATCCATATAAAAGTCAGAATGTCGGTGCAGTACAAATCATACTAAGGATCTAGTGAGCAAAAGACGACAGCGGATAATGGCGGCAGGATATTATATCAACACACGAGGGGTCCAGCCCTGCCCCGGGTGGGAGGCGGTAATATCGGATATTTCGGCTCTGCGGGAGGAACGAGGGGATATAAGCTCTTCCCTGGGTGGGGGGAAGGGTGAAGCAGCTTTATGGCACATATTGATGGGACGTTTCAAGGTCTCACCTTTACAATGCAGCAGGAAGTGACGGTTCAATGGAGTGAATTTTGCACTGAAGTAGGAACATTGATCACTTGCAAATCCACAGGAGAGACACTGACGGCTGAATAACCCCGAGATGTAGACGCTGGAAAGACAATTCATGAGACTAAAACAGTGGAGACGCCACAGAACTGAAATCGGTGACACGGTGAGAGAAGAACTGCCACAGGCGCCCCACGAGCTCTCAGCCACATAAGGGTACCCCAGAGATAGACGCACACGTCCCAGCTGAGGGCTCTGCATCTAATACCCAACATTCTGCAGCCTGGAGGTATTGCCCGATGATGAGAGATAGTGCTCGGTCACTCTGCCCCGTCTCACCAGTCCAGCACTCATTCTGCACCCCACCCTGGGACATATAATACAGAAAGCCGCCCTGTCCAATATCTGTCTGACCCCCGGAGCAGCGGCGCACGTGACGTCATCATAAGCTCTGCAGATCTATTTTACCTGTACAGCTGCCGACCCCTGGAGGAATCTTCTGTGCTGAGAAAATATCTGTCAGGGGGAAGAACAGAAACACGTTATGGGAATTTACGGAACTCCCAGGACATCTCCAGCAAATTTATGGAGGATCCATGACATGTTGGCGGCAGTGGACTATTGTGGGGTCGTCCTCCTCGACAATACAGCAGGATTATCATATATGTGAGATGTCGGGGGAAGGGTACAAAGCGCAGCTAGTTTGGCTGGTGGAGCATGTGCCTGTGTGCTCGATTCCAGGGGAAAGAGGGGGTACTAATAGCCATTCTGCCCAAGCCAAGAAATTTAGATACAGGGCTAGGGCAATGAGTGAAGGAAAGTATCATTGTAATATCCTGCGGAAAATTCAATCAAAGATCACATGCAAAAAACTGGAATATCCCAAAAGAAGCTTTGGATTCAGATAAGATTACCATAAAAACAATGCTTTATCAAGGAGATGATCTCTACATGTGGATGATGAAGACGATCTCTACATGTGGCTGTGCATGGTGGATGATGAAGGCGACCTCTACATGTGGCTGTGTATGGTGGATGATGAAGACGACCTCTATATGTGGCTGTGTATGGTGGATGATGAAGACAACCTCTACATGTGGCTGTGTATGGTGGATGATGAAGACGACCTCTACATGTGGCTGTGCATGGTGGATCATGGAGACGACCTCTACATGTGGCTGTGTATGATGAAGACAACCTCTACATGTGGCTGTGTATGGTGGATGATGAAGACGACCTCTACATGTGACTGTGCATGGTGGATGAAGACGACCTCTACATGTGGCTGTGTATGGTGGACGATGAAGACGACCTCTACATGTGGCTGTGACCTCTACATGTGGCTGTTTATGGTGGATAATGAAGAAGACATCTACATGTGGCTGTGTATGGTGGATGATGAAGACGACCTCTACATGTGGCTGTGTAAGATGAAGACGACCTCTACATGTGGCTGTGTATGGTGGATGATGAAGACAACCTCTACATGTGGCTGTGTATGGTGGATGATGAAGACGACCTCTACATGTGGCTGTGTGTGGTGGATGATGAAGACGACCTCTACATGTGGCTGTGTATGGTGGATGATGAAGACGACCTCTACATGTGGCTGTGCATGGTGGATCATGGAGACGACCTCTACATATGGCTGTGTATGGTGGATGATGAAGAAGACCTCTACATGTGGCTGTGTGTGGTGGATGATGAAGACGACCTCTACATGTGGCTGTGTATGGTGGACGATGAAGACGACCTCTACATGTGGCTGTGTATGGTGGATGATGAAGAAGACCTCTACATGTGGCTGTGTGTGGTGGATGATGACGACGACGACCTCTACATGTGGCTGTGTATGGTGGATGATGAAGAAGACCTCAACATGTGGCTGTGTGTGGTGGATGATGAAGACGACCTCTACATGTGGCTATGTGTGGTGGATGATAAAGAAGACCTCTACATGTGGCTGTGTGTGGTGGATGATGAAGACGACCTCTACATGTGGCTGTGTGTGGTGGATGATGAAGACGACCTCTACATGTGGCTGTGTATGGTGGATGATGAAGACGACCTCTACATGTGGCTGTGTATGGTGGATGATGAAGAAGACCTCTACATGTGGCTGTGTGTGGTGGATGATGACGACTACGACCTCTACATGTGGCTGTGTATGGTGGATGATGAAGAAGACCTCTACATGTGGCTGTGTGTGGTGGATGATGAAGACGACCTCTACATGTGGCTATGTGTGGTGGATGATAAAGAAGACCTCTACATGTGGCTGTGTGTGGTGGATGATGAAGACGACCTCTACATGTGGCTGTGTGTGGTGGATGATGAAGACGACCTCTACATGTGGCTGTGCGTGGTGGATGATGAAGACGACCTCTACATGTGGCTGTGCGTGGTGGATGATGAAGACGACCTCTACATGTGGCTGTGACCTCTACATGTGGCTGTTTATGGTGGATAATGAAGAAGACATCTACATGTGGCTGTGTATGGTGGATGATGAAGACGACCTCTACATGTGGCTGTGTATGGTGGATGATGAAGACGACCTCTACATGTGGCTGTGTAAGATGAAGACGACCTCTACATGTGGCTGTGTATGGTGGATGATGAAGACGACCTCTACATGTGGCTGTGTATGGTGGATGATGAAGACGACCTCTACATGTGGCTGTGCATGGTGGATCATGGAGACGACCTCTACATGTGGCTGTGCATGGTGGATCATGGAGACGACCTCTACATATGGCTGTGTATGGTGGATGATGAAGAAGACCTCTACATGTGGCTGTGTGTGGTGGATGATGAAGACGACCTCTACATGTGGCTGTGTATGGTGGATGATGAAGACGACCTCTACATGTGGCTGTGTATGGTGGATGATGAAGAAGACCTCTACATGTGGCTGTGTGTGGTGGATGATGACGACGACGACCTCTACATGTGGCTGTGTATGGTGGATGATGAAGAAGACCTCTACATGTGGCTGTGTGTGGTGGATGATGAAGACGACCTCTACATGTGGCTATGTGTGGTGGATGATAAAGAAGACCTCTACATGTGGCTGTGTGTGGTGGATGATGAAGACGACCTCTACATGTGGCTGTGTGTGGTGGATGATGAAGACGACCTCTACATGTGGCTGTGTGTGGTGGATGATGAAGACGACCTCTACATGTGGCTGTGCGTGGTGGATGATGAAGACGACCTCTACATGTGGCTGTGTATGGTGGATGATGAAGACTACCTCTACATGTGGCTGTGTATGGTGGATGATGAAGAAGAGCTGTACATGTGGCTGTGTGTGGTGGATGATGAAGACGACCTCTACATGTGGCTGTGTATGGTGGATGATGAAGACGACCTCTACATGTGGCTGTGCATGGTGGATCATGGAGACGACCTCTACATGTGGCTGTGCATGGTGGATCATGGAGACGACCTCTACATGTGGCTGTGTATGGTGGACGATGAAGACGACCTCTACATGTGGCTGTGACCTCCACATGTGGCTGTGTATGGTGGATGATGTAGACAACCTCTACATGTGGCTGTGTATGGTGGATGATGAAGACGACCTCTACATGTGACTGTGCATGGTGGATGAAGACGACCTCTACATGTGGCTGTGTATGGTGGACGATGAAGACGACCTCTACATGTGGCTGTGTATGATGGATGATGAAGACGACCTCTACATGTGGCTGTGTATGATGGATGATGAAGACCTCTACATGTGGCTGTGTATGATGGATGATGAAGACGACCTCTACATGTGGCTGTGCATGGTGGATGATTAAGACGACCTCTACATGTGGCTGTGGATGATGAAGAAGACCTCTACATGTGGCTGTGTGTGGTGGATGATGAAGACGACGATCTCTACATGTGGCTGTGTATGGTGGATGATGAAGACGACCTCTACATGTGGCTGTGTATGGTGGACGATGAAAACGACCTTCACATGTGGCTGTGTATGGTGGATGATGAAAACGACCTCTACATGTGGCTGTGTAAGATGAAGACGACCTCTACATGTGGCTGTGCATGGTGGATCATGGAGACGACCTCTACATGTGGCTGTGCATGGTGGATTATGGAGACGACCTCTACATGTGGTTGTGACCTCTACATGTGGATGTGACCTCTACATGTGGCTGTGTATGGTGGATGAAGAAGACAACCTCTACATGTGGCTGTGTATGGTGGATGATGAAGACGACCTCTACATGTGGCTGTGTCAGGGATCATTACTATGTATATTGTTTGAAAAATATTATCCTCACACACATATATATATACATTTCAGTTCTATGTGGAATATACTGATATATAATAAGTTCTTTGTTCATGTCGGACACACCTATGGAAGACACCGCCCCCTGGAATGCAAGAAGAGTGTGCATAAGAATTTGCAGCTGAGAAACCGGTGGGGGCTTGGGCACTCCCACATCTCTAGGGAGGAGGCATGTGTCTTTTTCTGTTTTACTTTGTTCTGAATAAAGTTTCAGTCTTCCTCCTAGCTGACTGAGGGAAGCTGTGTACCAAACATCTTTGGCTGGTTTACTTCTTTCCAGGCATGCCTTCAGCTTTCAATATACAGAGGTGGTTATCCGGTGTGAAATACGGACCTGACATTTTTGGCGCCCGACGGGGACCTCACTCGAGGAAATATCGAAATTCGGATAACCGACAATCACAGGGTGAAACAGAGGACCCGAGATTGCCCACTGATAAGGAATTTGATCACCTCCACAACACGGTAAGTGAGTTGATTTTATGAATCTTCGTCTTATCTGTGTTAGTGGACAGTCTTGTGGCGATCTGTAGAACTCTTTTGTTGATTTCCTGGATTATTTCAGGCAACAGAGGTGATATTTTCCGCTGTGAGGTCGCAAACCTGTGAGACCTTAGTCGCGCCCGACTAACCATCCTCTGTGTAATTAGGGACTAGATAGAAAATATAAACAGACCGGAGAGTCTAGAAAATATAAACAGACCGGAGAGCTGCAGACTGCGGAATTTTAATATTTCCAGCGAGGCCAGAGAGTCTAGATAAAGCTTGTTATATCCTAGCGAGATGTAATAAATACATTGCAGACTAGGAATTGTAATATTTCGGCGAGACTTAGTGTTGCAGACTGTAAAATTATAATATTTCCGGCCAGATCAAGAGTTATAGATCGAAAATTGTTATATAAATTACGTGTATAATATAGACTGTTAGAATGGATGGTTTACGGTCCATATTCAAATCTCCAGGATCGTCCGTAAAATGAAGAAATTGATGGAACTGTGTGGGATCCATAGAGGAGGTAGGCTCCAAGCCGCAGATTGGGCAAAAGGTATTCTGGAGAACAAACGGAAGTTGGAAGGTAGTAAGTTGATGGAAAGTGCTTTAGAGGGATTTGTAGTCGAGGAAGTTAGGAATAAGAAAGGTATTGTATGTATTAGAAAACACAGGACCAGCCGACGCCCGGTAATGGCGTCCGTACCTCATGTTGAGTGTGTCCTCATTGTGGGCAGGAAACCCCCCTGCCCCTGATGTGGCCACACCCGGCCCAACCAAATCAGTATGAAATAATCGCCTTGTTAATTTTGTCATTTGTAACACATGCCTCTGCAGTGTCTTTTCTATTTTTAGGTTCCATTCTAGTGTGCGGGACGCTGTTCACTGATGAAGCAACACGTCATCATAATATAGAGATGGTGGCCGACAGATTGGACTGTTACAGATTGTGTGTTTGATGATTTGAACGTAGATAATTCCTATACAATGGTGTGATGAATGATTGCAGATACGTATGTTGTTTTGCCAGCATTGAAAGGGTTAAGATTGTGAGACTAGAAGCTGTGAGTGGGTGCAGTCTGAAGACAAGGATTTTAATATGCACTGCTTTTAGAGATATATATATATATATATCAGTAATGTCTACAAACCTAAATAAATTTCTTCTCTTTGCGCATGCGCTGTTGTTTATAAAAGTTACGATATTTATGTGTTCTGATGTGATCAGATTTCATGTGTTTTGATGTTAATTCAGATGTATTAAACTACAGATACTGTGAGACACGGGGTTTTGAAAATGTATGTGCCCCCCACCATTCCCTATTTTTATATACAGTTTATTGGTTTGCAGTAATTAATGTTATCAGATATAATATTTTCTGTTTTATTGAATAACTAACTACAATTGTTTTGTTTTTGATTTCACACTTAAGTTATGTCATTGTAAAGATCAAATGTATTTGTCAGGAAAAAGTAATTTTTGTTTCAGGCTGTTGTACATTACAGGGGGTTAAACTAGTGCCCGACTTTGTTATGTTGAGATGTAGTTTTGAACTCTGCTACATTACTTTCGCAGAGTCCACAAAGGGGGGAATGGTGAAGGAACTGATCAAGTACAATTTTGGTTGTTTTTGAATAATGAATTTGGTTTCAGGAGATCTAAAAAATGTGTATGAGACCCCAATGAGTAATCCAGATTAAATGTGTATGAGAGTAACCTAAATTTTGAGGTTTTTCTGTGTAGATGGTTCCAGATCTTTCCAGAACAGTAAATATGGCACTGGGTAAGCTGTGCTGTAGTCTCCACCTAATATGAGGTATTGTGTAAAAGACCGTCCCCCTCCAGCAAATTTACACAGGAGGTGACGTCACTCACAGATGGGTCTTTACAGATTTAGATGGGGGAGAAGGCAAAACAAAAAAATTGTCTGGACATTGTTAATTTGATGTAAAGTTTTTAGGAATTTTTTATTTTTATTTGTTTTTGTATTAATCAAGTATTTGCAGAACCTGATAAAAGTGAGATTCTCAAAGTATTCTGGATTATCAGATGAGTGTGGAGAAGTGTATAACATTTGGTTTTATTTTAGAGGATGAAGACGCCACCCCTTTGAAATGTTCTATCTATATGTGACATGGGGTTTTAATGTAAATTTGTAATAAAGAGATTTTATTATACAGTATGTACAAGACAGGATACGAGACACCAGGTAAATTACCCAGAAACCACTCTCACCTTCTTGTTCATCTCAAGGAGCGGAGCTGGAGGTACTCGCTGAGGCTTGTAACCTGGAAAAAGGTAAGACGGCCGACATTTACACTGACTCTAGGTACGCTTTTGGCATCGCCCACAATTATGGGCCCATTGGTAGTAGGAACTTTATTGGATCATCGGGTAAGCCAATTGAGAGAGCGAGAGAAGACAGAACTGACAACAAGAGTATGTGCGGCCAGGTGTCAGTAAATTGGCTTGTCCCTGGATACACTAATGCCACCGCTAGGTGTGTAGCAGCCGGCATGATGTGCGCACGGCATGACATAGGTAAAACCGCAAAGGTACCTGTGAAAAGTACAGCCCGGCCAGATTACCTGTCCCAGCAACTGCAGAACATACAACTACCCGAGGTAGAAGTGTATGACAATGTGCTCGTGTGTGTAGACCTGTTCTCAGGGTGGCCTGAAGCCCGGTCGATATCTTCCCCACTGCAGACGTTGTGTGTAGTGACAGGGGAACAGTGTTATCCCAAGTATTGAACTGGTGTTTGTACAATGATAAGATGTCAGCAGTTCTCTAGACATAGTCCCAAGGTTAGTTTGTTTAATAACTGTATTTAAGAAGGGTTGTGGGAATATTAAATACTGAGGTTAAGTTTTATGTAAAGTTCTAGACCAGCCTCAGCATTGGACTGTTGGATGTGTCAGATAAAAGGTACAGAAGCGGAATATTCCAATTCGAAAACATTTTTATTTGTTTATTTTTGTTGTTATTGTGAAAGGGAAATTTTAGAGCAGAGAATTCTGTGCAGTGTATATGTGTATGTATAGATATATATAAAGAACAGAGGAATCAGTTTGTAGGTATCAGTTTTAGTTACTGACCAGTGTGAACATTTAAAATAAATCTGTCATTGTTAATGTATTTCTTCAAGTTAATTATCTGATTAAGATCAATTACTGGTTAGGCTATGAAAAGCTTGTTCTTCACAGGAAGAGTCCAACTGTGAGCGGAAGGCGTGAGAACCAGATTCTAACAAAATGTGGACGGATAAAGGAAGGTAAACCGGTAGCGCCCAATGCATTCTTGATGGCACTTGTATTGATGGTGTATGACCTCACATATGCCCCAAGACTGCAAGGATCAATGTGGTAAGATCTAATTGGTATGTCCCAGGCCTTACAGCTGTTGCTGCTAAATTCTGTTAGAGCGGTTTTATTTGCCTACAGAACAGTCCTGGCAGACCGGTGCCAACCTTATCATACCCGCCTCACACGAAGAGAACCGACCTTGAGAGGCCTTCCCAGGTAGAACGAACCAGATTAGAGTAAGAAAAAATTGGTTTGAGACACTTGTCAGATAAACATGTGGAATTGGTGTATATTTCTGTGAGGTGGAGATGTTCTAGGCCATCAGCTGAGATCAAGGTACAAATCCTGCTGAAAGAGTATCACCAAGTGCAAATGAAATGTACCCAGTAATCACACATCTTCTAGGTGCCCTGTCCATTGTAACAGAGAAGTTTTTCCTCATATATATACATATATATTGTTAGGGATCTGCCAGGTACTTCATCTAGGTATACTCCTGGGATTAATCAATCCACACCTGAGGCCAGACCTGTTCGACTGACACCATCTCCCACCAACCAGGGTGGCAGGCTCAGGAGTGGGAGAGCCTATCGCGGCCTGGTCTGTCGGAGTTAGCTCCGCCCCCTGTCCTTTATTACCTGCCCTGTTCTCTCCCTCAGTGCTTGTAATTCTTTTGGATTCCTGGCCCCACTGCTGCTTGCTCCAGCCTGCTTCTGCCGTGCTTCTGCCTTGCTGCAGTTCTGCTTGACCTGCTTTGCTTTGCCCCTGGCTTGCTTCTGTCTCCTTGCCCGCTTGGGTGTACTCACTTCGTCCTGGTCCTGACTGTCCGTTCGCCGCTCCGTTTCCTCGTGGCGTTCCGTGGCTACTGCCCCTTCCCTTGCATGTTCCCTGTTTGTTTTCCTGTGCACTTAGACAGCGTAGGGACCGCCGCCCAGTTGTACCTCGTCGCCTAGGGCGAGTCGTTGCAAGTAGGCAGGGACAGGGCGGTGGGTAGATTAGGGCTCACTTTCCCTTCACCTCCTTCCGGCCATTACATAATTACAAGCCCTTACCTAGTCTACCATTTCTCCTACGCTGACGCTATCATGGACCCCCTTGAGACCCTGGCCCAGCAGATGCAGGGCCTCTCCCTACAGGTCCAGGCCCTGGCCCAAAGGGTCAATCAGGGTGACGCTGCTTTAGTAGTACCCCTCACCTCACCTCTAGAACCCGACCTCAAGTTACCTGACCGGTTCTCAGGGGACCGTAAGACGTTTCTCTCCTTCCGGGAGAGTTGCAGACTGTATTTCCGCCTAAAGCCCCACTCCTCAGGTTCCGAGAACCAGCGGGTGGGTATCATCATATCCCGACTCCAGGAAGGGCCCCAAGAGTGGGCCTTCTCCTTGGCTCCTGACGCCCCTGAACTTTCCTCTGTTGATCGTTTTTTCTCTGCCCTCGGACTCATTTACGACGAGACTGACAGGACTGCCTTAGCCGAGAGTCAGCTGGTGACCTTACGTCAGGGTAGGAGACCGGTTGAGGAATACTGTTCTGATTTTAGGAAGTGGTGCGTAGCTTCTCAGTGGAACGATCCGGCCCTAAGGTGCCAGTTTAGGTTAGGATTATCTGACGCCCTGAAGGATCTGCTGGTTAGCTACCCCTCGTCTGACTCCCTTGACCAGGTTATGGCCCTAGCAGTACGACTTGACCGACGTCTCAGGGAACGTCAGCTAGAACGCTTCAGTGTGCTCCCCTCTGACTTTTCTGCGATCCCCCCCGAGGTCCCGTCTCCTCGCCCCTCCACGGAGGACTCGGAGGTACCTATGCAACTCGGGGCCTCCATGTCCCCTCGACAACGTAGGGAGTTTCGCAGAATGAATGGTCTCTGCTTCTACTGTGGGGACGACAAGCATCTACTGAACACCTGTCCCAGGCGCAAGAATAAGAAGCCGGAAAACTTCCGCGCCTAAGTGATCATCGGGGAGGTCACTTGGGCGCACAGGTATTTCCCGTTAATGTGAAACGCAATAAAATTTTGCTTCCCTTTCAGGTCTCGTTTGCTGGCCGGGCTGCCACGGGCAGTGCTTTCGTGGATTCAGGGTCATCTGCTAATATCATGTCTGCGGAATTTGCTATGTCGCTAAAGATGCCTTGTATTGATTTACCTTATCCTATCCCTGTAGTAGGAATCGACTCAACTCCCCTTGCTAATGGTTATTTTACTCAGCATACTCCTGTTTTTGAACTCCTTGTTGGCTCCATGCATTTGGAGCAGTGCTCTGTACTGGTGATGCAGGGATTATCGTCTGATCTGGTATTAGGTCTTCCCTGGTTGCAGTTGCATAATCCCACGTTTGATTGGAATACTGGGGATCTCACCAAATGGGGTAGTGAATGTCTTATGTCATGTCTTTCTGTTAACTCTATTTCTCCCCGGGAGGAGGTAAACACGCTTCCTGAGTTTGTTCAGGACTTCGCCGATGTGTTTTCTAAGGAGGCCTCCGAGGTGTTGCCCCCCCATAGAGATTACGATTGCGCTATCGATTTGGTGCCTGGTGCCAAGCTTCCTAAGGGTAGGATATTTAATCTTTCATGTCCTGAACGTGAAGCCATGAGGGTGTATATCCAAGAATGCCTGGCCAAGGGTTTCATTCGCCCCTCGACTTCTCCTGTAGGTGCTGGCTTCTTCTTCGTGGGGAAGAAGGATGGTGGTCTTAGGCCGTGCATTGATTATCGTAACCTGAATAAGGTCACCGTAAGGAACCAGTACCCACTTCCTTTGATTCCGGATCTTTTTAATCAGGTTCAGGGAGCCCAATGGTTTTCTAAGTTCGATCTACCGGGGGCATATAACCTTATCCGCATCAAAGAGGGGGATGAGTGGAAAACTGCGTTCAACACACCCGAGGGTCATTTCGAATACCTGGTCATGCCCTTTGGGTTGTGTAATGCCCCTGCTGTCTTCCAGAATTTTATTAATGAAATCCTGAGAGAGTACCTGGGTAATTTTCTTGTTGTGTACCTTGATGACATACTGGTGTTTTCCAAGGACTGGTCCTCCCACGTGGAGCATGTCAGGAAGGTGCTCCAGGTCCTTCGGGAGAATAATCTGTTTGCTAAGACTGAAAAATGTGTCTTTGGGGTACAGGAGATACCATTTTTAGGGCAAATCCTCACTCCTCATGAATTCCGCATGGACCCTGCCAAGGTTCAGGCTGTGGCGGAATGGGTCCAACCTGCCTCCCTTAAGGCGTTACAGTGTTTTTTAGGGTTCGCCAACTATTACAGGAGATTTATTGCCAACTTCTCGGTCGTCGCTAAGCCTCTTACGGACCTTACCCGCAAGGGTGCTGATGTCCTCCATTGGCCCCCTGAGGCCGTCCAGGCCTTTGAGACCCTCAAGAAGTGCTTTATCTCGGCCCCCGTGCTGATTCAGCCCAACCAAGAGGAGCCATTTATTGTGGAGGTTGACGCTTCCGAGGTGGGAGTGGGGGCCGTCTTGTCCCAGGGTACCAGCTCCCTCACCCATCTCCGCCCCTGTGCTTACTTCTCTAGGAAGTTTTCGCCCACGGAGAGTAACTATGATATTGGCAACCGCGAACTTCTAGCCATTAAATGGGCTTTTGAGGAGTGGCGGCACTTCCTGGAGGGGGCCAGACACCAGGTAACGGTCCTTACGGATCACAAGAATCTGGTTTTCCTAGAATCGGCCCGGAGGCTTAATCCTAAACAAGCTCGGTGGGCACTATTCTTTACCAGATTTAATTTCTTGGTTACCTATAGGGCTGGGTCCAAGAATATTAAGGCTGATGCTCTGTCACGTAGTTTCATGGCCAATCCTCCTTCTGAGAAGGATCCTGCTTGTATTTTACCCCCTGGTATAATCGTCTCTGCCACGGATTCTGATTTAGCTTCTGATATCGCGGCTGATCAGGGTGCAGCTCCCGGGAACGTCCCTGGGGACAAACTGTTTGTTCCCCTGCAATACCGGCTGAGGGTACTCAGGGAAAACCATGACTCCGCTCTATCTGGTCATCCTGGCATCTTGGGCACCAAACACCTCATTACCAGAAACTATTGGTGGCCTGGGTTGCCTAAAGACGTTAGGGCTTACGTCGCCGCTTGTGAGGTTTGCGCTAGGTCCAAAACCCCTAGGTCCCGACCTGCGGGCCTACTACGTTCCTTGCCCATTCCCCAGAGACCTTGGACCCATATCTCCATGGATTTTATCACCGATTTGCCTCCATCTCAGGGCAAGTCGGTGGTATGGGTGGTAGTCGACCGCTTCAGCAAGATGTGCCACTTTGTGCCCCTTAAGAAGCTACCTAACGCCAAGACGTTAGCTTCTTTGTTTGTGAAACACATCCTGCGTCTCCATGGGGCCCCAGTCAATATCGTTTCTGACAGAGGGGTACAATTTGTTTCCTTATTTTGGAGAGCTTTTTGTAAAAAGTTGGAGATTGATCTGTCCTTCTCCTTCGCCTTCCATCCCGAAACTAATGGCCAAACGGAAAGGACCAACCAATCCCTGGAACAATATTTAAGATGTTTCATCTCTGACTGTCAATTCGATTGGGTCTCATTCCTTCCCCTTGCTGAATTTTCCTTGAATAACCGGGTCAGTAACTCGTCAGGGGTCTCCCCGTTTTTCTGTGATTTCGGGTTTAACCCAAGATTCTCCTCCGTCTCCCCTGGTTGTTCCAATAATCCTGAGGTAGAGGATGTTCATCGGGAACTGTGCACTGTCTGGGCCCAGGTTCAGAAGAACCTAGAGGCGTCCCAGAGCGCACAAAAGATTCAGGCGGATAGTAGACGTTCTGCTAACCCCCGGTTTGTCGTCGGGGATTTGGTCTGGTTGTCGTCCAGGAACTTGCGCCTTAAGGTCCCGTCCAGGAAGTTTGCTCTCCGATTTATTGGACCTTATAAGATCATTGAAGTCCTCAACCCTGTATCCTTCCGTCTGGAGCTCCCCCCATCATTTCGCATACATGACGTCTTCCATGCCTCCCTCCTTAAACGCTGCTCCCCGTCCTGGTCCCCCTCGAGGATACCTCCTGTTCCCGTTCTCACCCCTGAGGGGGTGGAATTCGAGGTGGCCAAGATTATGGATAGTAGGATGGTCCAGGGCTCCCTCCAGTACCTGGTCCATTGGAGAGGATACGGGCCGGAGGAGAGGACTTGGGTACCTGCCCGTGATGTTCACGCTGGGGTATTGATCAGGAGGTTCCACCTTCTCTTCCCCACTAAACCGGGTCCCCTTAGTAAGGGTCCGGTGGCCCCTCATAAAAGGGGGAGTACTGTTAGGGATCTGCCAGGTACTTCATCTAGGTATACTCCTGGGATTAATCAATCCACACCTGAGGCCAGACCTGTTCGACTGACACCATCTCCCACCAACCAGGGTGGCAGGCTCAGGAGTGGGAGAGCCTATCGCGGCCTGGTCTGTCGGAGTTAGCTCCGCCCCCTGTCCTTTATTACCTGCCCTGTTCTCTCCCTCAGTGCTTGTAATTCTTTTGGATTCCTGGCCCCACTGCTGCTTGCTCCAGCCTGCTTCTGCCGTGCTTCTGCCTTGCTGCAGTTCTGCTTGACCTGCTTTGCTTTGCCCCTGGCTTGCTTCTGTCTCCTTGCCCGCTTGGGTGTACTCACTTCGTCCTGGTCCTGACTGTCCGTTCGCCGCTCCGTTTCCTCGTGGCGTTCCGTGGCTACTGCCCCTTCCCTTGCATGTTCCCTGTTTGTTTTCCTGTGCACTTAGACAGCGTAGGGACCGCCGCCCAGTTGTACCTCGTCGCCTAGGGCGAGTCGTTGCAAGTAGGCAGGGACAGGGCGGTGGGTAGATTAGGGCTCACTTTCCCTTCACCTCCTTCCGGCCATTACATATATATACATATATATATATATATATATATATATATATATAAAAAGGTGTTTGATGTCATTTAAGGGCCTGACATTATTGTATGTACTTAGAACGTTTATAATGTATGCGGATGATGTTATCACCAGATTAGTATTTATTTTAACAATTGACAAGAGTTGGGGGTCCCCAGCAAGTGCCAGTATATATGAACTAAAAGACTTTTAACACGATGAACTCCATCACTGAGATGCGGCAGGCATAGCCTGAGCCAGTACAACGCATTTATCATGAACGGACGACAGTGTCACAATTCTAAGCAGCCGCCCAGACAAGTAACTTGGAAGAGGATAGATACGGAGGGTTTGTGATAGTCACAATACAACTCCACTAATCCGCCTACGTGGGATCTCACCCCAGGCTCACAACATTAAGTAAGTGACAGTGCGACAATTATTACCATTAATAAAAATGTAGACTGGATTAATTATATATATATTACAACCAGCAGCGGTTTGTAGATTATACCAAGACAACCATCCTGTATCCTGAGGAGAATAGGGAAAGTTAGGACCACTCCGACACCTTGGAAGTCCAGGTACAAAGGGGGGTTACTTATAAGGAGTAGCTCGTCTCAAGCTGGTGAAGAAATCCAAAGCCCCTTCCCGCCTGGTTCGAGTGGTCAGTGGTAGGTTGCTAGGCAAGACTCAGGGATAGAGTAATAATATTTTTAGGGGGGACTGTCAGGGATCATTACTATGTATATTGTTTGAAAAATATTATCCTCACACATTTGTATATACATTTCAGTTCTTTGTGTAATATACTGATATATAATAAGTTCTTTGTTCATGTCGGACACACCTATGGAAGACACCACCCCCTGGAATGCAAGAAGAGTGTGCATAAGAATTTGCAGCTGAGAAACCGGTGGGGGCTTGGGCACTCCCACATCTCTAGGGAGGAGGCATGTGTCTTTTTCTGTTTTTCTTTGTTCTGAATAAAGTTTCAGTCTTCCTCCTAGCTGACTGAGGGAAGCTGTGTGCCAAACATCTTTGGCTGGTTTACTTCTTTCCAGGCATGCCTTCAGCTTTCAATTTACAGAGGTGGTTATTCGGTGTGAAATACGGACCTGACAGCTGTGTATGGTGGACGATGAAAACGACCTTCACATGTGGCTGTGTATGGTGGATGAAGAAGACAACCTCTACATGTGGCTGTGTATAGTGGATGATGAAGACGACCTCTACATGTGGCTGTGTATAGTGGATGATGAAGACGACCTCTACATGTGGCTGTGTATGGTGAACGATGAAAACGACCTTCACATGTGGCTGTGTATGGTGGATGAAGAAGACAACCTCTACATGTGGCTGTGTATGGTGGATGATGAAGAAGACCTCTACATGTGGCTGTGTAATATGAAGACGACCTCTACATGTGGCTGTGCATGGTGGATGATGAAGACAACCACTACATGTGGCTGTGTATGGTGGATGATGAAAACGACCTCTACATGTGGCTGTGTATGATGAAGACGACCTCGACATGCGGCTGTGTATGGTGGATCACGGAGACGACCTCTGCATGTGACTGTGCATGGTGGATCATGGAGACGACCTCTACATGTGACTGTGCAGGGTCGATCATGGAGACGACCTCTACATGTGGCGGTGTATGGTGGATGATGAAGACGACCTCTACATGTGGCTGTGCATGGTGGATGATGAAGACGACCTCTACATGTGGCTTTGCATGCTGGATGATGAAGACCACAACCTCTATATGTGGCTGTGTATGATGAAGACGACCTCGACATGTGGCTTTGCATGCTGGATGATGAAGACCACAACCTCTATATGTGGCTGTGTATGGTGGATCATGGAGACGACCTCTAAATGTGGCAGTGTATTGTGGATCATGGAGACAATGACCTTTACATGTGGCCGTGTATGGTCTATCATGGAGACGACCTCTAAATGTGGCAGTGTATTGTGGATCATGGAGACAATGACCTTTACATGTGGCGGTGTATGGTGGATCATGGAAACGACCTCTACATGTGGCTGTGCATGGTGGATGATGAAGACGACCTCTACATGTGGCTGTGTATGGTGGATGATGAAGACAACCTCTACATGTGGCTGTGCATGGTGGATGATGAAGACGACCTCTACATGTGGCTGTGTAAGATGAAGACGACCTCTACATGTGACTGTGCATGGTCGATCATGGAGACAACCTCTACATGTGGCGGTGTATGGTGGATGATGAAGACGACCTCTACATGTGGCTGTTTATCGTGGATGATGAAGACGACCTCTACATGTGGCTGTGTAAGATGAAGACGACCTCTACATGTGGCTGTGTATGGAGGATGATAAAGACGACCTCTACATGTGGCTGTGTATGGTGGATGAAGAAGAAGACCTCTACATGTGGCTGTGTGTGGTGGATGATGAAGACGACCTATACATGTGGCTGTGTATGGTGGATGATAAAGACGACCTCGACATGTGGCTGTGCATGCTGGATGATGAAGACCACAACCTCTATATGTGGCTGTGTATGGTGGATCATAAAGACGACCTCTACATGTGGCCGTGTATTGTGGATCATGGAGACGATGACCTTTACATGTGGCGGTGTATGGTGGATCATGGAGACGACCTCTACATGTGGCTGTGCATGGTGGACCATGGAGACAACCTCTACATGTGGCTGTGCATGGTGGATCATGGAGACGACCTCTACATTTGAATGTGTATAGTGGATCATGGAGACGACCTCTACATGTGGCTGTGTATGGTGGATCATGGAGACGACGACCTCTACATGTGGCGGTGTATGGTGGATCATGGAGACGACCTCTACATGTGGCTGTGCATGGTGGATCATGGAGACGACCTCTACATGTGGCTGTGCATGGTGGATTATGGAGACGACCTCTACATTTGAATGTGTATAGTGGATCATGGAGACTACCTCTACATGTGGCGGTGTATGGTGGATCATGGAGACGACCTCTACATGTGGCTGTGCATGGTGGATCATGGAGACGACCTCTACATGTGACTGTGTATGGTGGATCATGGAGACAATCTCTACATGTGGCTGTGTATGGTGGATCATGGAGACGACCTCTACATCTTGCTGTGTATGGTTTATTATGGAGACAACCTCTACATGTGGCTGTGCATGGTGGATCATGGAGACGACCTCTACATGTGACTGTGTATGGTGGATCATGGAGACGACCTCTACATGTGACTGTGTATGGTGGATCATGGAGACGACCTCTACATGTGACTGCGTATGGTGGATCATGGAGACGACCTCTACATGTTTAGTGGTTACATAGTTACATAGTTACATAGTTAGTACGGCTGAAAAAAGACACATGTCCATCAAGTTCAACCAAGGGAAGGGAAAAGGGAAGGAAAAAATTTCTACACATAGGAGCTAATATTTTTTTTGTTCTAGGAAATTATCTAACCCTTTTTTAAAGCCATCTACTGTCCCTGCTGCGACGGCTCCTGCGGTGGCTATTCCATAAATTCACAGTTCTTACTGTAAAGAAGCCTTGTCGCCTCTGCAACTTGAACCTTTTTTTCTCCAGACGGAGGGAGTGCCCCCTTGTTTTTTGAGGGGGTTTTACAAGGAACAGGATTTCACCATATTTTTTGTATGTGCCATTAATATATTTATATAAGTTAATCATGTCCCCCCTTAGTCTTCTTTTTTCAAGGCTAAATAGGTTTAATTCTTTCAATCTTTCCTCATAACTTAAATTCTCCATGCCCCTTATTAGCTTCGTTGCTCTTCTTTGTATTTTTTCCAACTCCAGGGCATCCTTTCTATGAACTGGAGCCCAGAACTGGACTGCATATTCTAGATGAGGCCTCACTAATGCTTTGTAAAGTGGCATTATTACATCCCTGTCCCGCGAGTCCATGCCTCTTTTAATACACGACAATATCCTGCTGGCCTTTGAAGCAGCTGATTGACACTGCATGCTGTTATTGAGTTTATGATTTACAAGTACACCCAGATCCTTCTCAACAAGTGAATCCGCCAGTGTAGCGCCCCCTAGGACATATGATGCATGCAGGTTGTTGGTACCCAGATGCATAACTTTACATTTATCTACATTAAACTTCATCTGCCAAGAGGACGCCCAAACACTTAGTTTGTTTAAATCTGCCTGTAATTCATGAACATCTTCCATAGACTGAACTATATTACATAGCTCGGTGTCATCTGCAAAAATAGAAATAGTGCTATTAATCCCATCCTCTATATCATTAATAAATAAGTTGAATAATAGTGGTCCCAGCACTGAACCCTGGGGTACACCACTTATAACCGGTGACCATTCAGAGAAGGAATCATTGACCACAACCCTCTGGATACGGTCCTTGAGCCAATTCTCAATCCAATTACAAACTATATTTTCTAAACCTATAGTCCTTAATTTACCCATTAGGCGTCTATGGGGGACAGTGTCAAATGCCTTTGCAAATTCCAAAAACACTAAATCCACAGCGGCCCCTCTGTCTAGACTTCTGCTCACCTCTTCATAAAAACAGATTAGGTTAGTTTGACAACTTCTGTCCTTAGTAAAACCGTGCTGGCTGTCACTTATAATGCTATTTATTGTCACATAATCCTGTATATAGTCCCTCAATAGCCCCTCAAACATTTTCCCCACGATGGATGTTAAGCTTACTGGTCTATAATTACCCGGGGAAGACCTAGAGCCCTTTTTGAAAATAGGCACCACATTTGCCCTGCGCCAGTCCCTTGGCACTATACCAGTCACTAGAGATTCTCTGAATATTATGAAAAGGGGGACAGAAATAACTGAACTAAGCTCTTTAAGAATTCTAGTGGTGAGTTAATTCAGGATTAAAGACTCTTGCTGGAAAGAACTGGAGGCTGAGAAATTACCTCAATAAAACAGACGTAAAGCAAGAATTTATATCAATTATAAGAGAGTGACACAGTTATCATATGTACTTTAACTGACCATACCCAAAAATGTGGGAGAAGGGGGCCGGATGGGAAGGAGATGGACTGTACAGAGGCTTCTATTCCTCCAACAAATAAGTGATGAGCAATAAAGCTGAAGATGTCAGACTCCGATTCATAGCGTATAATGGGGGTATTACTCACAGCTTCTCAGACGACTCATCATACGCCAAGATCCTTATGACTTCCCAGCTTCCTGACGTCAGATGTCGAATGCTGACACGGTCAGTTTTGCCCTTTAAATAAGAGAACAGATAGGTCAGCAGTTGTTGTCACACAGTGGGGTCCTCTGTAGACCGCTCAACACAGGACACAGCCTGACCCTGACTACCACACATGCTATCTCCCAGGTAATAACACTAGTCGTTGTGTTGGGACAATTCCGGTGTTGATCACAGGCCGGAGGCTTTCATGGGGAGTGATACAGGCAATAAATCACAGGGAATTGATGCCGCCACCGTCTCTGGTGGCATCATAATGAAGTGTGAGGTCAGGGAGACACTGTGGTCATGAGATCAGTGGTTTCAAGAGCTTCTCAGTCACCTGACTGCAAAACCAGAACCTCAGGACTGACTAAGCCCCAGAGGTCTGCGCCCTCACGTGACCCATGGAGAAGAGGCAGATGGGAATGGTATCTCCTCAGACCCTGCAGCGTCTTGGAAGGTTTTATTGGCGTTTCAGCTTCTAGTTCCTCTTTTCTGTGTAATTTCTGCTGTCAGGAATATTATAATGAGACATAAGGCTCAAGGTCATGGGTTTTCTCACTGTCAGCATCTACAGAACATTCTGCAATCCAATGCGCTCAACTTGCGAAAGAGAATAGTGTCCTCCCTGCTCCAGTCCTGAATGCGAGAGGAAAAGTCTTCCAGGTCTTCACACAGAGAACTCCCAGGATCACCGGCCTTGTGCAATAGGTCAGAACTGATCACCTCTTAGTCTACAGAACGCCAGACTCCACCGCATTAGCTGCACGCTCATAGCACCACTACTCCTTGACCTCTGCCGAGTCGGTCATTATCTTTCTGAGCTCCTAGTTGGCGCATTCTTCAGGTTTCTTAGCAACTACTTGTGTTTCTGTCTGGCAGACCACCACCCCCTACATGAAGCTGGATGTGCAGTTCTACCTGCTGTACCCGAGACTCCAGTTCTATAATACACAGGCTGACCGTGGGCACTACGGAACCCGAGAAGAAATCATGTCGTTTTTAGATAAACATGCAAGACAAGGAGGGACGGCTGGAGGAACGCTGCGCTGGTGCGGTGTGCAGGGTCAAACAATATTTGCTGCTCAGTTAAAACATTTGCCTCATTTCATTGGCGTTTGTGGGAACAGCCTCCCAGTTATATAAAGAGCGCCTGCTCCAGGGCACATCGGTCATCAATTCCACCAGGGATTATCGGTGGCGTCAGGACGTAGATCCACCTCAAAGTGTCAATTTAGGAACTACATTTGTTAAAAATTGCTTCTTAAAACTCTCAACATTTTAACACCGTCTCCCAGAGAATTGGTCCGATAAAAGTTCTGCACTTAAGTCTGACGTCCTGCGATGTTACCAAGTGTGGACGCCGAGTCTGGAGCCAAATCCATGAAGGGCAGAGGAAGACCTGACAGGGGGACAATACAGAAGAACATTCTCACCTGGACACTAAACATGGCGATGTGATGAAACTCTCCGCGGCCACCTTGTTTGACCGGGACCGTCATGAAGAATCGGCTGCCATCTTTAGAAAATATAGGTTCTTCATTCTGTGGAAAACAAGATCATAAACCATCAAACTTTCCCTGACGCCACCCATTACACCACAAATATTGTCATTCGTTTTCAGGGGTTTGGTTTATCCTTTATGAAATGTTTTCGATCTTGGTAAGGTAATAACAGCGGCGGCCATTAGTTATACATAATCTGTCAGTGTCGTGTCCGTCGTTGCCACGTCTTCCGTCCTGTTGATCGTTACCTGTTTTGCCAACCAAACTTCAGAGAAGATTTCATATTTCTGCAAAAGAAAATTTGCATTGATTACCATCACCCATTGGCCGAGAGATGGCAGAGCACTGCCCTCCCCCCAATAACACAACACACTCTGGTGAGTGCAGCGGAGCATTAGACCTTTGGATCTGAAGCATCTTGACTTTCCTTGGCCCCTACTTCTGCTTGTGGCTGGGGTGAGCGGTATCTTACTTTGCTGCAGGCTCCGGTGGTCGTCTCACAGACGGTGAGGATGGAGATGTTCTGCAGGCGATTTAACCATCTGACCACGGCCCGGGTGTTACTGATCCACTTCACCATGGTGATGTAATAATCTCTGCAGAGAGCACAGATGGAAGAAAGTGTATAAGCAGCGGTCCGGGTCCTCTCGTCTACACTCCATGTCCTGCTGCCCAGGTCACCACAATCATCCGCTCCCACTGGATCCACCGAAAACTGTAACCCTAACACAAGCAGCCTCCAACCCTATCACCAATCCCAGTGCTGAAAAAATGCATGGATGCCAGGCTGCCCTGTTACAGCTAAGACAAACGTCTAGGATGGTCAAACTGGGGCCCCTTTTCCAGCCCAAAGCCGCCGTCCATCCAAAAAAACTCACTGTAGTCGAAGCCTGCGTTACATAATACGGAGCGGAAAAAGGTTGAGAGTTAACACGACTTTCATATTCTAGTTGCGGGCGACATGCCCGGCTGCCTGGTCCCATATATTAATATGTATGTGCTGCTAGGACCACACACCAATGGGGCAAATGCTCCGATCAATAACCCTTCATCTGCCGCACTTGAATAGTTTCTGAACACAATGTAAGATTAGGTGAACCAGAGCCACATGACACAGGAGCAGGATTAGCAGCCCTCTGGTCACGCGTGTGCAAAAGTAAAATGTGTCACGTGATGTTCCCAGATTCTGGGGTGATTATACCTGGATCTATAAAAGCCATGTAAACCTGTAATCTCACACACATTTCACCATTTCCAGCACCCCCGTCCATATAACCCACCCAATAAGCTCTTTTTCTTGCATAGTGCAGTAAGTTAGTGCCCCCATCCCCTTATCTGCCCCCCCCCTGACCCACCAACTTCGTCCCCCAGGGGATAGGAGTATGAGAATGTCATGTCCCGTGTCTGACCCTCATCCTTATGTCTCCTACAGGATAATAACTCTGGACATTGGGTCACCCCAAAAAAGAAAAAAAAAACAACTATCAGATTATTTGGTTGCAATTATTGATGCTAAAAGGTGATGCAACCAGTTAAGAGGTGTAAAGGGGGCACTTGCTTTTAACTGATATACAGAACTATGCAAAAACTATAGGCAGTTGTGGAAAAATGCTGGAAAGAAAGTTTTCATATATAGAAGTGTTAATAGTTTTTATCAATTAACAAAATACAAAGTGAATCAAGAGAAGATAAATGTAAATCAAGTCAATATTTGGTGTGACCCCCTTTGCCTTCAGCATCAATTCTTCTAGGTACTTGCACAAAGTCCTGGGTTTTGTACGATTATAGTCAGGTTAAGGATTAACCAATTATACCAAACAGGTGATAATGATCATCATATTAATATGTAGCTGAAACACAGTCATTAACTGTAAAAGAAACAGCTGTGTAGAAGGCATAAAACTGGGTGAGGAACAGCCAAACTCTGCCACGAAGGTGAGGTTGTAGAAGACCGTTTCATGTCACAGGTCCACCATGTCAAGACTGAGAAAAGCAACAAGACACAAGGTAGTTATACTGCATCAGTAATGCCTCACCCAGGCAAAGATTTCACAGCAGACGGGAGGGGGGGGGGGGGGGGGGGAGGAGAGAGGAAAAAGAAAAAGATCAGAATAGGTATAGAAGTTGTATCTCATATCTATCTATCTATCTATCTATCTATCTAATATCTATCTATCTAATATCTATCTATCTATCTCATATCTATCTATCTATCTATCTCATATCTACCGATCTATCTATCATATTTATATATCTATCTCCCATAGGAATCGGGGTGACGATAAATGGCAGCACTCTGGACTGAGGAGTCACAAAGTGAAATATTTTGTGTAACAGGAGGCAGTTTGTTCTTTGTAAGGCTGGAGAGCGGTACAATAATGAGGGTCTGCAGACTTCAGTGAAGATGGTGGAGGGTCCTGGAAAGCGGTACAATAATGAGGGTCTGCAGACAGCAGTGAAGATGGTGGAGGGTCCTGGAGAGCGGTACAATAATGCGGGTCTGCAGACATCAGTGAAGATGGTGGAGGGTCTTGGAGAGCGATACAATAATGAGGCTCTGCAGGCAGCAGTGAAGCATGGTGGAGGGTCTTGGAGAGCAGTACAATAATGAGGGTCTGCAGGCAGTAGTGAAGCATGGTGGAGGGTCCTGGAGAGCGGTACAATAATGAGGGTCTGCAGGCAGCAGTGAAGCATGGTGAAGGCTCCTGGAGAGCGGTGCAAAAATGAGAGTCTGCAGGCAGCAGTGAAGCATGGTGGAGGGTCCTGGAGAGCGGTACAATAATGAGGGTCTGCAGGCAGCAGTGAAGCATGGTGGAGGGTCCTGGAGAGCGGTACAATAATGAGGGTCTGCAGGCAGCAGTGAAGCATGGTGGAGGGTCCTGGAGAGCGGTACAATAATGAGCGTCTGCAGGCAGCAGTGAAGCATGGTGGAGGGTCCCGGAGAGAGGTACAATAATGAGGGTCTGCAGAAAACAGTGAAGCATGGTGGAGGGTCCCCGAGAGTGGTACAATGATGAGGGTCTACAGGCAGCAGTGGAGCATGGTGGAGGCTCCTGGAGAGCGGTGCAATAATGAGGGTCTGCAGGCAGCAGTGAAGCATGGTCGAGGGTCCTGCAGAGCTGTACAATAATGAGGGACTGCAGGCAGCATTGAAGCATGGTAGAGGGTCCTGAATAGCGGTACAATAATGAGGGTCTAGAGGCAGCAGTGAAGCATGGTGGAGGGTCCCGGAGAGCGGTACAATAATGAGGGTCTGCAGGCAGCAGTGAAGATGGTGGAGGGTCCTGGAGAGCAGTACAATAATGAGGGTCTGCAGGCAGTAGTGAGGCATGGTGGAGGGTCCCGGAGAGCGGTACAATAATGACGGTCTGCAGGCAGCAGTGAAGATGGTGGAGGGTCCTGGAGTGCGGTACAATAATGAGGGTCTGCAGGCAGTAGTGAACCATGGTGGAGGGTCCTGGAGAGCAGTACAATAATGAGGGTCTGCAGGCAGCAGTGAAGACGGTGGAGGGTCCTGGAGAGCGGTACAATAATGAGGGTCTGCAGGCAGCAGTGAAGCATGGTGGAGGGTCCTGGAGAGCGGTACAATAATGAGGGTCTGCAGGCAGCAGTGAAGCATGGTGGAGGGTCCTGGAGAGCGGTACAATAATGAGGGTCTGCAGGCAGCAGTGAAGCATGGTGGAGGGTCCTGGAGAGCGGTACAATAATGAGGGTCTGCAGGCAGCAGTGAAGCATGGTAGAGGATCCTGGAGAGCGGTACAATAATGAGGGTATGCAGGCAGCAGTGAAGCATGGTGGAGGGTCCTGGAGAGCGGTACAATAATGAGCCTTCTACAGGCTGCAGTGAAGATGGTGGAAGATCCTGGAGAGTGGTACAATAATGAGGGTCTGCAGGCAGCGGTGAAGATGGTGGAGGGTCCTGGAGAGCAGTACTATAATGATGGTCTGCAGGCAGCAGTGAAGATGGTGGAGGGTCCTGGAGAGCAGTACTATAATGATGGTCTGCAGGCAGCAGTGTAGATGGTGGAGGGTACTGGAGAGTGGTACAATAATGAGGGTCTGCAGGCAGCAGTGAAGATGGTGGAGGGTCCAGGAGATCGCAACTATAATGAGGGTCTGCAGACAGCAGTGAAGCATGGTGGAGGGTCCTCGGGAGCGGTACAATAATGAGGGTCTGCAGGAAGCAGTGAAGCATGGTGGAGGGTCCCGGAGAGCGGTATAATAATGAAGGTTTTGAAGGCAGCAGTGGAGCATGGTTGGGGGTCCTGGAGTGAGGTACAATAGTGAGGGTCTGCAGGCAGCATTGAAGAAAGGTGGAGCGTCCTGGAGAGTGGTACAATGAGGGTCTGCAGGCAGCAGTAAAGCATTGTGGAGGCTCCTCGAGAACGGTACAATAATAGTGGTCTGCAGGCAGCAGTGAAGATGGTGAAGGGTCCTGGAGAGGGGTACAATAATGAGGGTCTGCAGGCAGCAGTGAAGATGGTGGAGGGTCTTGGAGAGCGGTGCAATAATGAGGGTCTGCAGGCAGTAGTGAAGATGGTGGAGAGTCTTGGAGAGCGGTACAATAATGAGGGTCTGCAGGCAGCAGTGAAGCATGGTGGCGGGTCCTAGAGAGTGGTACAATAATGAGGGTCTGCAGGCAGCAGGGGACCATGGTGGAGGGTCCTGGAGAGCGGTACTATAATGAGGGTCTGCAGGGAGCAGTGATGGTGGAGGGTCCAGGAGATCGCAACTATAATGAGGGTCCCCATAGAGCCCGAATCTCTACATCATGGAGTCTGCCTGGGATTATATGAAGAGGTAGCGACATCCACAGAAGATCTGCGCTCACTGCTCCAAGATGTGGAACCTCCCGGCCGAGTTCCTGCAAAAACTGTACAAGTACCTGGAAGAAGTGATGCTGAAGGCAAAGGGGGGGTCACATCAAATATTGATTGGATTAACATTTTTCTTCAGTTCATTCACTTTGTATTTTATTAATAGATAAAAAAACAAAACTATTCACACTTCTATAAATGAAACATTCTCACTCTGCAGCGTCTTTCTACAACTGCCTAAAACTTTTGCACGGCACTTTGGTCCTTAGTCTCCCGTTATTTTTATTCATTTCATTAGGAGACATCTGAGGAAGGGGGGGGGGGGGTATTTATCCTGTATCTCCCCTATATGATATATCCCTTGTTCCAGTTTCCTATCTCTGTATAATATATGTCTGATTCCTAAATTTATCCTGTATTCTATATCCCCTGCTCCTGTCTCTACCCTGTATTATATACCCCCTGCTCCTGTCTCTACCCTGTATTATATACCCCCTGCTCCTGTCTCTACCCTGTATTCTATATCCCCTGCTCCTGTCTCTACCCTGTATTATATACCCCCTGCTCCTGTCTCTACCCTGTATTATATACCCCCTGCTCCTGTCTCTACCCTGTATTATATACCCCCTGCTCCTGTCTCTACCGTGTATTCTATACCCCCTGCTCCTGTCTCTACCCTGTATTATATACCCCCTGCTCCTGTCTCTACCCTGTATTATATACCCCCTGCTCCTGTCTCTACCCTGTATTATATACACCCTGATCCTGTCTCTACCCTGTATTATATACCCCCTGCTTCTGTCTCTACCCTGTATTATATACCCCTGATCCTGTCTCTACCCTGTATTATATACCCCCTGCTTCTGTCTCTACCCTGTATTATATACCCCCTGCTCCTGTCTCTACCCTGTATTATATACCCCCTGCTCCTGTCTCTACCCTGTATTATATACCCCCTGCTCCCGTCTCTACCCTGTATTATATACCCCCTGCTCCTGTCTCTACCCTGTATTATATACCCCCTGCTTCTGTCTCTACCCTGTATTATATACCCCTTGCTCCTGTCTCTACCCTGTATTATATACCCCTGCTCCTGTCTCTACCCTGTATTATATACCCCCTGCTCCTGTCTCTACCCTGTATTATATACCCCCTGCTTCTGTCTCTACCCTGTATTATATACCCCCTGCTCCTGTCTCTACCCTGTATTATATACACCCTGCTCCTGTCTCTACCCTGTATTATATACACCCTGCTCCTGTCTCTACCCTGTATTATATACCCCCTGCTCCTGTCTCTACCCTGTATTATATACCCCCTGCTCCCGTCTCTACCCTGTATTATATACCCCCTGATCCTGTCTCTACCAGGTATTCTATACCCCCTGCTCCGGTCTCTACCCTGTATTATATACCCCCTGATCCTGTCTCTACCAGGTATTCTATAACCCCTGCTCCCGTCTCTACCCTGTATTATATACCCCCTGCTCCTGTCTCTAGCCTGTATTATATACCCCCTGCTTCTGTCTCTACCCTGTATTATATACCCCATGCTCCTGTCTCTACCCTGTATTATATACCCCCTGCTCCTGTCTCTACCCTGTATTATATACCCCCTGCTCCTGTCTCTACCCTGTATTATATACCCCCTGCTCCTGTCTCTACCCTGTATTATATACCCCCTGCTCCCGTCTCTACCCTGTATTATATACCCCCTGCTCCTGTCTCTACCCTGTATTATATACCCCCTGCTCCCGTCTCTACCCTGTATTATATACCCCCTGCTCCTGTCTCTACCCTGTATTATATACCCCCTGCTCCCGTCTCTACCCTGTATTATATACCCCCTGCTCCTGTCTCTACCCTGTATTATATACCCCCTGCTCCCGTCTCTACCCTGTATTATATACCCCCTGCTCCTGTCTCTACCCTGTATTATATACCCCCTGCTCCCGTCTCTACCCTGTATTATATACCCCCTGCTCCTGTCTCTACCCTGTATTATATACCCCCTGCTCCCGTCTCTACCCTGTATTATATACCCCCTGCTCCTGTCTCTACCCTGTATTATATACCCCCTGCTCCTGTCTCTACCCTGTATTATATACCCCCTGCTCCTGTCTCTACCCTGTATTATATACCCCCTGCTCCCGTCTCTACCCTGTATTATATACCCCCTGCTCCTGTCTCTACCCTGTATTATATACCCCCTGCTCCTGTCTCTGCCCTGTATTATATACCCCCTGCTCCTGTCTCTACCCTGTATTATATACCCCCTGCTCCCGTCTCTACCCTGTATTATATACCCCCTGCTCCTGTCTCTACCCTGTATTATATACCCCCTGCTCCTGTCTCTACCCTGTATTATATACCCCCTGCTCCTGTCCATACCCTGTATTATATACCCCCTGCTCCGGTCTCTACCCTGTATTATATACCCCCTGCTCCTGTCTCTACCCTGTATTATATACCCCCTGCTCCTGTCTCTACCCTGTATTATATACCCCCTGCTCCTGTCTCTACACTGTATTATATACCCCCTGCTCCTGTCTCTACCCTGTATTATATACCCCCTGCTCCCGTCTCTACCCTGTATTATATACCCCCTGCTCCTGTCTCTACCCTGTATTATATACCCCCTGCTCCCGTCTCTACCCTGTATTATATACCCCCTGCTCCTGTCTCTACCCTGTATTATATACCCCCTGCTCCTGTCTCTACCCTGTATTATATACCCCCTGCTCCTGTCTTTACCCTGTATTATATACCCCCTGCTCCTGTCTCTACCCTGTATTATATACCCACTGCTCCCGTCTCTACCCTGTATTATATACCCCCTGCTCCTGTCTCTACCCTGTATTATATACATCCTGCTCCCGTCTCTACCCTGTATTATATACCCCCTGCTCCTGTCTCTACCCTGTATTATATACCCCCTGCTCCTGTCTCTACCCTGTATTATATACCCCCTGCTCCTGTCTCTACCCTGTATTATATACCCCCTGCTCCTGTCTCTACCCTGTATTCTATAACCCCTGCTCCGGTCTCTACCCTGTATTATATACCCCCTGCTCCTGTCTCTACCCTGTATTATATACCCCCTGCTCCTGTCTCTACCCTGTATTATATACCCCCTGCTCCTGTCTCTACCCTGTATTCTATACCCCTGCTCTCGTCTCTACCCTGTATTATATACCCCCTGCTCCCGTCTCTACCCTGTATTATATACACCCTGATCCTGTCTCTACCCGGTATTCTATACCCCCTGCTCCGGTCTCTACCCTGTATTATATACCCCCTGCTCCTGTCTCTACCAGGTATTCTATAACCCCTGCTCCCGTCTCTACCCTGTATTATATACCCCCTGCTCCTGTCGCTACCCTGTATTATATACCCCCTGCTCCTGTCTCTACCCTGTATTATATACCCCCTGCTCCTGTCTCTACCCTGTATTCTATACCCCTGCTCCCGTCTCTACCCTGTATTATATACCCCCTGCTCCCGCCTCCACCCTGTATTATATACCCCCTGCTCCTGTCTCTACCCGGTATTCTATACCCCTGCTCCTGTCTCTACCAGGTATTTTAAAACCCCTGCTCCCGTCTCTACCCTGTATTATATACCCCCTGCTCCTGTCTCTACCCTGTATTATATACCCCCTGCTCCTGTCGCTACCCTGTATTATATACCCCCTGCTCCTGTCGCTACCCTGTATTATATACCCCCTGCTCCTGTCTCTACCCTGTATTATATACCCCCTGCTCCTGTCTCTACCCTGTATTATATACCCCCTGCTCCGGTCTCTACCCTGTATTATATACCCCCTGCTCCCGTCTCTGCCCTGTATTATATACCCCCTGCTCCCGTCTCTACCCTGTATTATATACCCCCTGCTCCTGTCTCTACCAGGTATTCTATAACCCCTGCTCCCGTCTCTACCCTGTATTATATACCCCCTGCTCCTGTCGCTACCCTGTATTATATACCCCCTGCTCCTGTCTCTACCCTGTATTATATACCCCCTGCTCCTGTCTCTACCCTGTATTCTATACCCCTGCTCCCGTCTCTACCCTGTATTATATACCCCCTGCTCCCGCCTCCACCCTGTATTATATACCCCCTGCTCCTGTCTCTACCCGGTATTCTATACCCCTGCTCCTGTCTCTACCAGGTATTTTAAAACCCCTGCTCCCGTCTCTACCCTGTATTATATACCCCCTGCTCCTGTCTCTACCCTGTATTATATACCCCCTGCTCCTGTCGCTACCCTGTATTATATACCCCCTGCTCCTGTCGCTACCCTGTATTATATACCCCCTGCTCCTGTCTCTACCCTGTATTATATACCCCCTGCTCCTGTCTCTACCCTGTATTCTATACCCCCTGCTCCTGTCTCTACACTGTATTATATACCCCCTGCTCCTGTCTCTACCCTGTATTATATACCCCCTGCTCCTGTCTCTACCCTGTATTATATACCCCCTGCTCCTGTCTCTACCCTGTATTATATACCCCCTGCTCCTGTCTCTACCCTGTATTATATACCCCTGCTCCTGTCTCTACCCTGTATTCTATACCCCTGCTCCCGTCTCTACCCTGTATTATATACCCCCTGCTCCCGCCTCCACCCTGTATTCTATACCCTCTGCTCCTGTTTCTACCCGGTATTCTATACCCCCTGCTCCTGTCTCTACCCGGTATTCTATACCCCCTGCTCCTGTCTCTACCCGGTATTCTATACCCCCTGCTCCTGTCTCTACCCTGTATTATATACCCCCTGCTCCCGTCTCTACCCTGTATTATATACCCCCTGCTCCCGTCTCTACCCTGTATTATATACCCCCTGCTCCCGTCTCTACCCTGTATTATATACCCCCTGCTCCTGTCTCTACACTGTATTATATACCCCTGCTCCTGTCTCTACCCTGTATTATATACCCCCTGCTCCTGTCTCTACACTGTATTATATACCCCTGCTCCCGTCTCTACCCTGTATTATATACCCCCTGCTCCCGTCTCTACCCTGTATTATATACCCCCTGCTCCCGTCTCTACCCTGTATTATATACCCCCTGCTCCTGTCTCTACCCTGTATTATATACCCCTGCTCCTGTCTCTACCCTGTATTCTATACCCCCTGCTCCTGTCTCTACCCTGTATTCTATAACCCCTGCTCCTGTCTCTACCCTGTATTATATACCCCCTGCTCCTGTCTCTACCTTGTATTATATACACCCTGCTCCTGTCTCTACCCTGTATTATATACCCCCTGCTCCTGTCCATACCCTATATTATATACCCCCTGCTCCTGTCTCTACCCTGTATTATATACCCCCTGCTCCTGTCTCTGCCCTGTATTGTATACCCCCTGCTCCTATCTCTACCCTGTATTATATACCCCCTGCTTCTGTCTCTACCCTGTATTATATACCCCCTGCTCCTGTCTCTACCCTGTATTATATACCCCCTGCTCCTGTCTCTACCCTGTATTATATACCCCCTGTTTCTGTCTCTGCCCTGTATTATATACCCCCTGCTTCTGTCTCTACCCTGTATTATATACCCCTTGCTCCTGTCTCTACCCTGTATTATATACCCCCTGCTCCTGTCTCTACCCTGTATTATATACCCCCTGCTCCTGTCTCTGCCCTGTATTATATACCCCCTGCTCCTGTCTCTACCCTGTATTATATACCCCCTGCTCCTGTCCCTGCCCTGTATTATATACCCCCTGCTCCTGTCTCTACCCTGTATTATATACCCCCTGCTCCTGTCTCTGCCCTGTATTATATACCCCCTGCTCCTGTCTCTACCCTGTATTATATACCCCCTGCTCCTGTCTCTGCCCTGTATTATATAACCCCTGCTCCTGTCTCTACCCTGTATTATATACCCCCTGCTCCTGTCTCTGCCCTGTATTATATACCCCCTGCTCCTGTCTCTACCCTGTATTATATACCCCCTGCTTCTGTCTCTACCCTGTATTATATACCCCCTGCTTCTGTCTCTACCCTGTATTATATACCCCCTGCTCCTGTCTCTACCCTGTATTATATACCCCCTGCTCCTGTCTCTACCCTGTATTATATACCCCCTGCTCCTGTCTCTACCCTGTATTATATACCCCTGCTCCTGTCTCTACCCTGTATTATATACCCCCTGCTCCTGTCTCTACCCTGTATTATATACCCCTTGCTCCTGTCTCTACCCTGTATTATATACCCCTGCTCCTGTCTCTACCCTGTATTATATACCCCCTGCTCCTGTCTCTACCCTGTATTCTATAACCCCTGCTCCTGTCTCTACCCTGTATTATATACCCCCTGCTCCTGTCTCTACCCTGTATTATATACCCCCTGCTCCTGTCTCTACCCTGTATTATATACCCCCTGCTTCTGTCTCTACCCTGTATTATATACCCCCTGCTCCTGTCTCTACCCTGTATTATATACCCCCTGCTCCTGTCTCTACCCTGTATTCTATAACCCCTGCTCCTGTCTCTACCCTGTATTATATACCCCCTGCTCCTGTCTCTACCCTGTATTATATACCCCCTGCTCCTGTCTCTACCCTGTATTATATACCCCCTGCTCCTGTCTCTACCCTGTATTATATACCCCCTGCTCCTGTCTCTACCCTGTAATATATACCCCCTGCTCCGGTCTCTGCCCTGTATTATATACCCCCTGCTCCTGTCTCTACCCTGTATTATATACCCCCTGCTCCTGTCTCTGCCCTGTATTATATACCCCCTGCTTCTGGCTCTGCCCTGTATTATATACCCCCTGCTCCTGTCTCTACCCTGTATTATATACCCCCTGCTTCTGTCTCTACCCTGTATTATATACCCCCTGCTCCGGTCTCTACCCTGTATTATATACCCCCTGCTCCTGTCTCTACCCTGTATTATATACCCCCTGCTCCTGTCTCTACCCTGTATTATATACCCCCTGCTCCTGTCTCTACCCTGTATTATATACCCCCTGCTCCTGTCCCTGCCCTGTATTATATACCCCCTGCTCCCGTCTCTACCCTGTATTATATACCCCCTGCTCCCGTCTCTACCCTGTATTATATACCCCCTGCTTCCGTCTCTACCCTGTATTATATACCCCCTGCTCCCGTCTCTACCCTGTATTATATACCCCCTGCTCCTGTCTCTACCCTGTATTATATACCCCCTGCTCCTGTCTCTGCCCTGTATTATATACCCCCTGCTCCTGTCTCTACCCTGTATTATATACCCCCTGCTACTGTCTCTGCCCTGTATTATATACCCCCTGCTCCTGTCTCTACCCTGTATTATATACCCCCTGCTCCCGCCTCCACCCTGTATTCTATACCCCCTGCTCCGGTCTCTACCCTGCATTATATACCCCCTGCTCCTGTCTCTACCCTGTATTATATACCCCCTGCTCCTGTCTCTACCCTGTATTATATACCCCCTGCTTCTGTCTCTGCCCTGTATTGTATACCCCCTGCTCCTGTCTCTAGCCTGTATTATATACCCCCTGCTCCTGTCCATACCCTGTATTCTATACCCCCTGCTCCTGTCCATACCCTGTATTATATACCCCCTGCTCCTGTCTCTACCCTGTATTATATACCCCCTGCTTCTGTCCTGTATTGTATACCCCCTGCTCCTGTCTCTACCCTGTATTATATACCCCCTGCTCCTGTCTCTACACTGTATTATATACCCCCTGCTCCCGCCTCCACCCTGTATTCTATACCCTCTGCTCCTGTTTCTACCCGGTATTCTATACCCCCTGCTCCTGTCTCTACCCTGTATTATATACCCCCTGCTCCTGTCTCTACCCTGTATTATATACCCCCTGCTCCCATCTCTACCCTGTATTCTATACCCCCTGCTTCTGTCTTTACCCTGTATTATATACCCCCTGCTCCTGTCTTTACCCTGTATTATATACCCCCTGCTCCTGTCTTTACCCTGTATTATATACCCCCTGCTCCTGTCCATACCCTGTATTATATACCCCCTGCTCCGGTCTCTACCCTGTATTATATACCCCCTGCTCCGGTCTCTACCCTGTATTATATACCCCCTGCTCCTGTCTCTACCCTGTATTATATACCCCCTGCTCCTGTCTCTGCCCTGTATTATATACCCCCTGCTCCTGTCTCTGCCCTGTATTATATACCCCCTGCTCCTGTCTCTACCCTGTATTATATACCCCCTGCTTCTGTCTCTACCCTGTATTCTATACCCCCTGCTCCTGTCTCTACCCTGTATTATATACCCCCTGCTCCTGTCTCTACCCTGTATTATATACCCCCTGCTCCTGTCCCTGCCCTGTATTATATACCCCCTGCTCCTGTCTCTACCCTGTATTATATACCCCCTGCTCCCGTCTCTACCCTGTATTATATACCCCCTGCTCCTGTCTCTACCCTGTATTATATACCCCCTGCTCCTGTCTCTGCCCTGTATTATATACCCCCTGCTCCTGTCTCTACCCTGTATTATATACCCCCTGCTCCTGTCTCTACCCTGTATTATATACCCCCTGCTCCTGTCTCTACCCTGTATTATATACCCCTGCTCCCGTCTCTACCCTGTATTATATACCCCCTGCTCCTGTCTCTACCCTGTATTATATACCCCCTGCTCCTGTCTCTACCCTGTATTATATACCCCCTGCTCCTGTCTCTACCCTGTATTATATACCCCCTGCTCCCGTCTCTACCCTGTATTATATACCCCCTGCTCCTGTCTCTACCCTGTATTATATACCCCCTGCTCCCGTCTCTACCCTGTATTATATACCCCCTGCTCCTGTCTCTACCCTGTATTATATACCCCCTGCTCCTGTCTCTACCCTGTATTATATACCCACTCCTATATTACAATATTAAATATAATCTTCACCAGTTGTATATTGAGGTTTGTCGTACAAAGTAGGATATATAACCTGCCGGTTCCCCTTTATAGTGTGTAGTCATCTATTATGGCCCCCCAGTCAGATTCCCCATAGAACACGTGTGATTGGTCCTGCGCGTCTCGCGGCGGTGAGTACCTGGAGTGCAGGCTGTCAGGCGGCATCAGCTCCAAGGTGTGCGTTGGTCCATAGAGATTCGCCACAAATAATTTCACAGTTGGGTTAGTTTGTCCTGCCTGAGGGACAGAGGCATCAGGTGAGCGCGGCGAGAAGACATTTCTAAGGAATTCACAAATTTTATTTACCCCTAATTATAAAATATTATGTTATGTTCTACATCGTGTCACATTGTTATACACCGCACCCCCATTATGTTATATATGACGTCCCATACCGCACCCCCATTATGTTATATATGACGTCCTACACCGCACCCCCATTATGTTATATATGACGTCCTACACCGCACCCCCATTATGTTATATATGACGTCCTACACCGCACCCCCATTATGTTATATATGACGTCCTACACCGCACCCCCATTATGTTATATATGACGTCCTACACCGCACCCCCATTATGTTATATATGACGTCCTACACCGCACCCCCATTATGTTATATATGACGTCCTATACCGCACCCCCATTATGTTATATATGACGTCCTACACCGCACCCCCATTATGTTATATATGACGTCCTACACCGCACCCCCATTATGTTATATATGACGTCCTATACCGCACCCCCATTATGTTATATATGATGTCCTATACCGCACCCCCATTATGTTATATATGACGTCCCATACCGCACCCCCATTATGTTATATATGACGTCCTACACCGCACCCCCATTATGTTATATATGACGTCCTATACCGCACCCCCATTATGTTATATATGATGTCCTATACCGCACCCCCATTATGTTATATATGACGTCCCATACCGCACCCCCATTATGTTATATATGACGTCCTACACCGCACCCCCATTATGTTATATATGACGTCCTACACCGCACCCCCATTATGTTATATATGACGTCCTATACCGCACCCCCATTATGTTATATATGACGTCCTATACCGCACCCCCATTATGTTATATATGACGTCCTACACCGCACCCCCATTATGTTATATATGACGTCCTACACCGCACCCCCATTATGTTATATATGACGTCCTATACCGCACCCCCATTATGTTATATATGACGTCCTACACCGCACCCCCATTATGTTATATATGATGTCCTATACCGCACCCCCATTATGTTATATATGACGTCCTACACCGCACCCCCATTATGTTATATATGACGTCCTACACCGCACCCCCATTATGTTATATATGACGTCCTATACCGCACCCCCATTATGTTATATATGCTGTCCTATACCGCACCCCCATTATGTTATATATGATGTCCTATACCGCACCCCCAGTATGTTATATATGACGTCCTATACCGCACCCCCATTATGTTATATATGACGTCCTATACCGCACCCCCATTATGTTATATATCACGTCCTACACCGCACCCCCATTATGTTATATATGATGTCCTACACCGCACCCCCATTATGTTATATATGACGTTCTATACCGCACCCTCATTATGTTATATATGACGTCCTATACCGCACCCCCATTATGTTATATATGACGTCCTATACCGCACCCCCATTATGTTATATATGATGTCCTACACCGCACCCCCATTATGTTATATATGACGTTCTATACCGCACCCTCATTATGTTATATATGACGTCCTATACCGCACCCCCATTATGTTATATATGACGTCCTACACCGCACCCCCATTATGTTATATATGACGTTCTATACCGCACCCCCATTATGTTATATATGACGTCCTACACCGCACCCCCATTATGTTATATATGATGTCCTATACCGCACCCCCATTATGTTATATATGACGTCCTATACCGCACCCCCATTATGTTATATATGACGTCCTATACCGCACCCCCATTATGTTATATATGACGTCCTATACCGCACCCCCATTATGTTATATATGACGTCCTACACCGCAGCCCCATTATGTTAT
The DNA here is from genome assembly GCF_050947455.1 of Rhinoderma darwinii. NCBI lineage: Eukaryota > Metazoa > Chordata > Amphibia > Anura > Rhinodermatidae > Rhinoderma > Rhinoderma darwinii. Next base: position 1,116,914 of record NC_134692.1, read on the forward strand.
ATATGACGTCCTATACCGCACCCCCATTATGTTATATATGACGTCCTACACCGCACCCCCATTATGTTATATATGACGTCCTATACCGCACCCCCATTATGTTACATATGACGTCCTATACCGCACCCCCATTATGTTACATATGACGTCCTATACCGCACCCCCATTATGTTACATATGACGTCCTATACCGCACCCCCATTATGTTATATATGATGTCCTATACCGCACCCCCATTATGTTATATATGACGTCCTACACCGCACCCCCATTATGTTATATATGACGTCCTATACCGCACCCCCATTATGTTATATATGATGTCCTATACCGCACCCCCATTATGCTATATATGACGTCCTATACCGCACCCCCATTATGTTATATATGACGTCCTACACCGCACCCCCATTATGTTATATATGACGTCCTACACCGCACCCCCATTATGTTATATATGACGTCCTATACCGCACCCCCATTATGTTATATATGACGTCCTACACCGCACCCCCATTATGTTATATATGATGTCCTATACCGCACCCCCATTATGTTATATATGACGTCCTACACCGCACCCCCATTATGTTATATATGACGTCCTACACCGCACCCCCATTATGTTATATATGACGTCCTATACCGCACCCCCATTATGTTATATATGACGTCCTACACCGCACCCCCATTATGTTATATATGATGTCCTATACCGCACCCCCATTATGTTATATATGACGTCCTACACCGCACCCCCATTATGTTATATATGACGTCCTACACCGCACCCCCATTATGTTATATATGACGTCCTACACCGCACCCCCATTATGTTATATATGACGTCCTATACCGCACCCCCATTATGTTATATATGACGTCCTACACCGCACCCCCATTATGTTATATATGACGTCCTATACCGCACCCCCATTATGTTATATATGACGTCCTATACCGCACCCCCAGTATGTTATATATGATGTCCTATACCGCACCCCCAGTATGTTATATATGACGTCCTATACCGCACCCCCATTATGTTATATATGATGTCCTACACCGCACCCCCATTATGTTATATATGATGTCCTATACCGCACCCCCATTATGTTATATATGACGTCCTACACCGCACCCCCATTATGTTATATATGACGTTCTATACCGCACCCTCATTGTTATATATGACGTCCTACACCGCACCCCCATTATGTTATATATGACGTCCTACACCGCACCCCCATTATGTTATATATGATGTCCTACACCGCACCCCCATTATGTTATATATGACGTTCTATACCGCACCCCCATTATGTTATATATGACGTCCTACACCGCACCCCCATTATGTTATATATGATGTCCTATACCGCACCCCCATTATGTTACATATGATGTCCTACACCGCACCCCCATTATGTTATATATGACGTCCTATACCGCACCCCCATTATGTTATATATGACGTCCTATACCGCACCCCCATTATGTTATATATGACGTCCTATACCGCACCCCCATTATGTTATATATGACGTCCTATACCGCACCCCCATTATGTTATATATGACGTCCCATACCGCACCCCCATTATGTTATATATGACGTCCTACACCGCACCCCCATTATGTTATATATGACGTCCTACACCGCACCCCCATTATGTTATATATGACGTCCTATACCGCACCCCCATTATGTTATATATGACGTCCTACACCGCACCCCCATTATGTTATATATGATGTCCTATACCGCACCCCCATTATGTTATATATGACGTCCTACACCGCACCCCCATTATGTTATATATGATGTCCTATACCGCACCCCCATTATGTTATATATGATGTCCTACACCGCACCCCCATTATGTTATATATGACGTCCTACACCGCACCCCCATTATGTTATATATGATGTCCTACACCGCACCCCCATTATGTTATATATGACGTCCTATACCGCACCCCCATTATGTTATATATGACGTCCTACACCGCACCCCCATTATGTTATATATGACGTTCTACACCGCACCCCCATTATGTTATATATGATGTCCTATACCGCACCCCCATTATGTTATATATGATGTCCTATACCGCACCCCCATTATGTTATATATGATGTCCTATACCGCACCCCCATTATGTTATATATGACGTTCTATACCGCACCCTCATTATGTTATATATGACGTCCTATACCGCACCCCCATTATGTTATATATGACGTCCTACACCGCACCCCCATTATGTTATATATGACGTTCTACACCGCACCCCCATTATGTTATATATGATGTCCTATACCGCACCCCCATTATGTTATATATGATGTCCTATACCGCACCCCCATTATGTTATATATGACGTCCTACACCGCACCCCCATTATGTTATATATGACGTTCTATACCGCACCCTCATTGTTATATATGACGTCCTACACCGCACCCCCATTATGTTATATATGACGTCCTACACCGCACCCCCATTATGTTATATATGATGTCCTACACCGCACCCCCATTATGTTATATATGACGTTCTATACCGCACCCCCATTATGTTATATATGACGTCCTACACCGCACCCCCATTATGTTATATATGATGTCCTATACCGCACCCCCATTATGTTACATATGATGTCCTACACCGCACCCCCATTATGTTATATATGACGTCCTACACCGCACCCCCATTATGTTATATATGACGTCCTATACCGCACCCCCATTATGTTATATATGACGTCCTATACCGCACCCCCATTATGTTATATATGACGTCCTATACCGCACCCCCATTATGTTATATATGACGTCCTATACCGCACCCCCATTATGTTATATATGACGTCCTATACCGCACCCCCATTATGTTATATATGACGTCCTATACCGCACCCCCATTATGTTATATATGACGTCCCATACCGCACCCCCATTATGTTATATATGACGTCCTACACCGCACCCCCATTATGTTATATATGACGTCCTACACCGCACCCCCATTATGTTATATATGACGTCCTATACCGCACCCCCATTATGTTATATATGACGTCCTACACCGCACCCCCATTATGTTATATATGATGTCCTATACCGCACCCCCATTATGTTATATATGACGTCCTACACCGCACCCCCATTATGTTATATATGATGTCCTATACCGCACCCCCATTATGTTATATATGATGTCCTACACCGCACCCCCATTATGTTATATATGACGTCCTACACCGCACCCCCATTATGTTATATATGATGTCCTACACCGCACCCCCATTATGTTATATATGACGTCCTATACCGCACCCCCATTATGTTATATATGACGTCCTATACCGCACCCCCATTATGTTATATATGACGTCCTACACCGCACCCCCATTATGTTATATATGACGTTCTACACCGCACCCCCATTATGTTATATATGATGTCCTATACCGCACCCCCATTATGTTATATATGATGTCCTATACCGCACCCCCATTATGTTATATATGACGTTCTATACCGCACCCTCATTATGTTATATATGATGTCCTATACCGCACCCCCATTATGTTATATATGACGTCCTATACCGCACCCCCATTATGTTATATATGACGTCCTACACCGCACCCCCAGTATGTTATATATGATGTCCTATACCGCACCCCCATTATGTTATATATGACGTCCTACACCGCACCCCCATTATGTTATATATGACGTTCTATACCGCACCCCCATTATGTTATATATGACGTCCTACACCGCACCCCCATTATGTTATATATGATGTCCTATACCGCACCCCCATTATGTTACATATGATGTCCTACACCGCACCCCCATTATGTTATATATGACGTCCTATACCGCACCCCCATTATGTTATATATGACGTCCTATACCGCACCCCCATTATGTTATATATGACGTCCTATACCGCACCCCCATTATGTTATATATGACGTCCCATACCACACCCCCATTATGTTATATATGACGTCCTATACCGCACCCCCATTATGTTATATATGACGTCCTATACCGCACCCCCATTATGTTATATATGACGTCCTATACCGCACCCCCATTATGTTATATATGACGTCCCATACCGCACCCCCATTATGTTATATATGACGTCCTATACCGCACCCCCATTATGTTATATATGACGTCCTACACCGCACCCCCATTATGTTATATATGACGTCCTATACCGCACCCCCATTATGTTATATATGACGTCCTACACCGCACCCCCATTATGTTATATATGACGTCCTACACCGCACCCCCATTATGTTATATATGACGTCCTATACCGCACCCCCATTATGTTATATATGACGTCCTACACCGCACCCCCATTATGTTATATATGACGTCCTATACCGCACCCCCATTATGTTATATATGACGTCCTATACCGCACCCCCATTATGTTATATATAATGTCCTACACCGCACCCCCATTATGTTATATATGACGTCCTATACCGCACCCCCATTATGTTATATATGACGTCCCATACCGCACCCCCATTATGTTATATATGACGTCCTACACCGCACCCCCATTATGTTATATATGATGTCCTACACCGCACCCCCATTATGTTATATATGACGTTCTATACCGCACCCCCATTATGTTATATATGATGTCCTACACCGCACCCCCATTATGTTATATATGACGTCCTATACCGCACCCCCATTATGTTATATATGACGTCCTATACCACACCCCCATTATGTTATATATGATGTCCTACACCGCACCCCCAGTATGTTATATATGACGTCCTATACCGCACCCCCATTATGTTATATATGATGTCCTATACCGCACCCCCATTATGTTATATATGACGTCCTATACCGCACCCCCATTATGTTATATATGATGTCCTATACCGCACCCCCATTATGTTATATATGATGTCCTATACCGCACCCCCATTATGTTACATATGACGTCCTATACCGCACCCCCATTATGTTATATATGACGTCCCATACCGCACCCCCATTATGTTATATATGACGTCCTATACCGCACCCCCATTATGTTATATATGACGTCCTATACCACACCCCCATTATGTTATATATGATGTCCTACACCGCACCCCCATTATGTTATATATGACGTCCTATACCGCACCCCCATTATGTTATATATGACGTCCTACACCGCACCCCCATTATGTTATATATGACGTCCCACACCGCACCCCCATTATGTTATATATGACGTCCTACACCGCACCCCCATTATGTTATATATGACGTCCTACACCGCACCCCCATTATGTTATATATGACGTCCTACACCGCACCCCCATTATGTTATATATGACGTCCTACACCGCACCCCCAGTATGTTATATATGACGTCCTACACCGCACCCCCATTATGTTATATATGACGTCCTATACCGCACCCCCATTATGTTATATATGACGTCCTACACCGCACCCCCATTATGTTATATATGATGTCCTACACCGCACCCCCATTATGTTATATATGACGTTCTACACCGCACCCCCATTATGTTATATATGACGTCCTACACCGCACCCCCATTATGTTATATATGACGTCCTACACCGCACCCCCATTATGTTATATATGACGTCCTACACCGCACCCCCATTATGTTATATATGACGTCCTATACCGCACCCCCATTATGTTACATATGATGTCCTACACCGCACCCCCATTATGTTATATATGATGTCCTATACCGCACCCCCATTATGTTATATATGATGTCCTATACCGCACCCCCATTATGCTATATATGATGTCCTATACCGCACCCCCATTATGTTATATATGACGTCCTATACCGCACCCCCATTATGTTATATATGACGTCCTACACCGCACCCTCATTATGTTATATATGACGTCCTATACCGCACCCCCATTATGTTATATATGACGTCCTACACCGCACCCCCATTATGTTATATATGACGTCCTATACCGCACCCCCATTATGTTATATATGACGTCCTATACCGCACCCCCATTATGTTATATATGATGTCCTATACCGCACCCCCATTATGTTATATATGACGTCCTATACCGCACCCCCATTATGTTATATATGACGTCCTATACCGCACCCCCATTATGTTATATATGACGTCCTATACCGCACCCCCAGTATGTTATATATGATGTCCTATACCGCACCCCCATTATGTTATATATGATGTCCTATACCGCACCCCCATTATGTTATATATGACGTCCTATACCGCACCCCCATTATGTTATATATGACGTCCCATACCGCACCCCCATTATGTTATATATGATGTCCTATACCGCACCCCCATTATGTTATATATGACGTCCTACACCGCACCCCCATTATGTTATATATGACGTCCTACACCGCACCCCCATTATGTTATATATGACGTCCTACACCGCACCCCCATTATGTTATATATGACGTCCTACACCGCACCCCCATTATGTTATATATGACGTCCTACACCGCACCCCCATTATGTTATATATGACGTCCTATACCGCACCCCCATTATGTTATATATGACGTCCTATACCGCACCCCCATTATGTTATATATGACGTCCTACACCGCACCCCCATTATGTTATATATGACGTCCTATACCGCACCCCCATTATGCTATATATGATGTCCTATACCGCACCCCCATTATGTTATATATGATGTCCTATACCGCACCCCCATTATGTTATATATGACGTCCTATACCGCACCCCCATTATGTTATATATGACGTCCTATACCGCACCCCCATTATGTTATATATGACGTCCTATACCGCACCCCCATTATGCTATATATGATGTCCTACACCGCACCCCCATTATGTTATATATGACGTCCTATACCGCACCCCCATTATGTTATATATGATGTCCTATACCGCACCCCCATTATGCTATATATGATGTCCTATACCGCACCCCCATTATGTTACATATGACGTCCTATACCGCACCCCCATTATGCTATATATGATGTCCTATACCGCACCCCCATTATGTTATATATGATGTCCTATACCGCACCCCCATTATGCTATATATGACGTCCTATACCGCACCCCCATTATGTTATATATGACGTCCTATACCGCACCCCCATTATGTTATATATGATGTCCTACACCGCACCCCCATTATGTTATATATGACGTCCTACACCGCAGCCCCATTATGTTATATATGACGTCCTATACCGCACCCCCATTATGTTATATATGACGTCCTATACCGCACCCCCATTATGTTATATATGACGTCCTATACCGCACCCCCATTATGTTATATATGACGTCCTATACCGCACCCCCATTATGTTATATATGACGTCCTATACCGCACCCCCATTATGTTATATATGACGTCCTATACCGCACCCCCATTATGTTATATATGACGTCCTATACCGCACCCCCATTATGTTATATATGACGTCCTATACCGCACCCCCATTATGTTATATATGACGTCCTATACCGCACCCCCATTATGTTATATATGACGTCCTATACCGCACCCCCATTATGTTATATATGACGTCCTACACCGCACCCCCATTATGTTATATATGACGTCCTATACCGCACCCCCATTATGTTATATATGACGTCCTATACCGCACCCCCATTATGTTATATATGACGTCCTACACCGCACCCCCATTATGTTATATATGACGTCCTACACCGCACCCCCATTATGTTATATATGACGTCCTACACCGCACCCCCATTATGTTATATATGACGTCCTACACCGCACCCCCATTATGTTATATATGACGTCCTACACCGCACCCCCATTATGTTATATATGACGTCCTATACCGCACCCCCATTATGTTATATATGACGTCCTATACCGCACCCCCATTATGTTATATATGACGTCCTATACCGCACCCCCATTATGTTATATATGACGTTCTATACCGCACCCCCATTATGTTATATATGACGTCCTATACCGCACCCCCATTATGTTATATATGACGTTCTATACCGCACCCCCATTATGTTATATATGACGTTCTATACCGCACCCCCATTATGTTATATATAATGTCCTATACCGCACCCCCATTATGTTATATATGACGTCCTATACCGCACCCCCATTATGTTATATATGACGTCCTATACCGCACCCCCATTATGTTATATATGACGTCCTATACCGCACCCCCATTATGTTATATATGACGTCCTATACCGCACCCCCATTATGTTATATATGACGTCCTACACCGCACCCCCATTATGTTATATATGATGTCCTATACCGCACCCCCATTATGTTATATATGATGTCCTATACCGCACCCCCATTATGTTATATATGACGTCCTACACCGCACCCCCATTATGTTATATATGACGTCCTATACCGCACCCCCATTATGTTATATATGACGTCCTACACCGCACCCCCATTATGTTATATATGACGTCCTATACCGCACCCCCATTATGTTATATATGACGTCCTACACCGCACCCCCATTATGTTATATATGATGTCCTATACCGCACCCCCATTATGTTATATATGACGTCCTACACCGCACCCCCATTATGTTATATATGACGTCCTATACCGCACCCCCATTATGTTATATATGACGTCCTACACCGCACCCCCATTATGTTATATATGATGTCCTATACCGCACCCCCATTATGTTATATATGACGTCCTACACCGCACCCCCATTATGTTATATATGATGTCCTACACCGCACCCCCATTATGTTATATATGACGTCCTATACCGCACCCCCATTATGTTATATATGACGTCCTACACAGCACCCCCATTATGTTATATATGACGTCCTAAACCGCACCCCCATTATGTTATATATGACGTCCTATACCGCAGCCCCATTATGTTATATATGACGTCCTATACCGCACCCCCATTATGTTGTATATGATGTCCTACACCGCACCCCCATTATGTTATATATGACGTCCTATACCGTACCCCCATTATGTTATATATGATGTCCTACACCGCACCCCCATTATGTTATATATGATGTCCTATACCGCACCCCCATTATGTTATATATGACGTCCTACACCGCACCCCCATTATGTTACATATGACGTTCTATACCGCACCCCCATTATGTTATATATGACGTCCTATACCGCACCCCCATTATGTTATATATGACGTTCTATACCGCACCCCCATTATGTTATATATGATGTCCTATACCGCACCCCCATTATGTTATATATGATGTCCTATACCGCACCCCCATTATGTTATATATGATGTCCTACACCGCACCCCCATTATGTTATATATGATGTCCTATACCGCACCCCCATTATGTTATATATGACGTCCTACACCGCACCCCCATTATGTTATATATGATGTCCTATACCGCACCCCCATTATGTTATATATGACGTCCTATACCGCACCCCCATTATGTTATATATGACGTCCTATACCGCACCCCCATTATGTTATATATGACGTCCTATACCGCACCCCCATTATGTTATATATGACGTCCTATACCGCACCCTCATTATGTTATATATGACGTCCTACACCGCACCCCCATTATGTTATATATGACGTCCTACACCGCAGCCCCATTATGTTATATATGATGTCCTACACCGCACCCCCATTATGTTATATATGACGTCCTATACCGCACCCCCATTATGTTATATATGACGTCCTACACCGCACCCCCATTATGTTATATATGACGTCCTATACCGCACCCCCATTATGTTATATATGATGTCCTATACCGCATCCCCATTATGTTATATATGACGTCCTATACCGCACCCCCATTATGTTATATATGATGTCCTATACCGCACCCCCATTATGTTATATATGACGTCCTATACCGCACCCCCATTATGTTATATATGATGTCCTATACCGCACCCCCATTATGTTATATATGACGTCCTATACCGCACCCCCATTATGTTATATATGACGTCCTATACCGCACCCCCATTATGATATATATGACGTCCTACACCGCACCCCCATTATGTTATATATGACGTTCTATACCGCACCCCCATTATGTTATATATGACGTCCTATACCGCACCCCCATTATGTTATATATGACGTCCTATACCGCACCCCCATTATGTTATATATGATGTCCTACACCGCACCCCCATTATGTTACATATGACGTTCTATACCGCACCCCCATTATGTTATATATGACGTCCTATACCGCACCCCCATTATGTTATATATGACGTCCTATACCGCACCCCCATTATGTTATATATGATGTCCTATACCGCACCCCCATTATGTTATATATGATGTCCTATACCGCACCCCCATTATGTTATATATGACGTCCTATACCGCACCCCCATTATGTTATATATGACGTCCTATACCGCACCCCCATTATGTTATATATGATGTCCTATACCGCACCCCCATTATGTTATATATGATGTCCTACACCGCACCCCCATTATGTTATATATGATGTCCTATACCGCACCCCCATTATGTTATATATGACGTCCTACACCGCACCCCCATTATGTTATATATGATGTCCTATACCGCACCCCCATTATGTTATATATGACGTCCTATACCGCACCCCCATTATGTTATATATGACGTCCTATACCGCACCCCCATTATGTTATATATGACGTCCTATACCGCACCCCCATTATGTTATATATGACGTCCTATACCGCACCCTCATTATGTTATATATGACGTCCTACACCGCACCCCCATTATGTTATATATGACGTCCTACACCGCAGCCCCATTATGTTATATATGATGTCCTACACCGCACCCCCATTATGTTATATATGACGTCCTATACCGCACCCCCATTATGTTATATATGACGTCCTACACCGCACCCCCATTATGTTATATATGACGTCCTATACCGCACCCCCATTATGTTATATATGATGTCCTATACCGCATCCCCATTATGTTATATATGACGTCCTATACCGCACCCCCATTATGTTATATATGATGTCCTATACCGCACCCCCATTATGTTATATATGACGTCCTATACCGCACCCCCATTATGTTATATATGATGTCCTATACCGCACCCCCATTATGTTATATATGACGTCCTATACCGCACCCCCATTATGTTATATATGACGTCCTATACCGCACCCCCATTATGATATATATGACGTCCTACACCGCACCCCCATTATGTTATATATGACGTTCTATACCGCACCCCCATTATGTTATATATGACGTCCTATACCGCACCCCCATTATGTTATATATGACGTCCTATACCGCACCCCCATTATGTTATATATGATGTCCTACACCGCACCCCCATTATGTTACATATGACGTTCTATACCGCACCCCCATTATGTTATATATGACGTCCTATACCGCACCCCCATTATGTTATATATGACGTCCTATACCGCACCCCCATTATGTTATATATGATGTCCTATACCGCACCCCCATTATGTTATATATGATGTCCTATACCGCACCCCCATTATGTTATATATGACGTCCCATACCGCACCCCCATTATGTTATATATGACGTCCTATACCGCACCCCCATTATGTTATATATGATGTCCTATACCGCACACCCATTATGTTATATATGACGTCCTATACCGCACCCCCATTATGTTATATATGACGTCCTACACCGCACCCCCATTATGTTATATATGATGTCCTACACCGCACCCCCATTATGTTATATATGATGTCCTACACCGCACCCCCATTATGTTACATATGACGTCCTACACCGCAGCCCCATTATGTTATATATGACGTCCTACACCGCACCCCCATTATGTTATATATGACGTCCTACACCGCACCCCCATTATGTTATATATGACGTCCTATACCGCACCCCCATTATGTTATATATGATGTCCTATACCGCACCCCCATTATGTTATATATGACGTCCTATACCACACCCCCATTATGTTATATATGATGTCCTATACCACACCCCCATTATGTTATATATGATGTCCTATACCGCACCCCCATTATGTTATATATGATGTCCTATACCGCACCCCCATTATGTTATATATGACGTCCTATACCACACCCCCATTATGTTATATATGATGTCCTATACCGCACCCCCATTATGTTATATATGACGTCCTACACCGCACCCCCATTATGTTATATATGACGTCCTATACCGCACCCCCATTATGTTATATATGATGTCCTACACCGCAGCCCCATTATGTTATATATGACGTCCTATACCGCACCCCCATTATGTTATATATGATGTCCTACACCGCACCCCCATTATGTTATATATGATGTCCTATACCGCACCCCCATTATGTTATATATGACGTCCTATACCGCACCCCCATTATGTTATATATGATGTCCTATACCGCACCCCCATTATGTTATATATGACGTCCCATACCGCACCCCCATTATGTTATATATGACGTCCTATACCGCACCCCCATTATGTTATATATGACGTCCTATACCGCACCCCCATTATGTTATATATGACGTCCTACACCGCACCCCCATTATGTTATATATGACGTCCTACACCGCACCCCCATTATGTTATATATGACGTCCTACACCGCACCCCCATTATGTTATATATGACGTCCTATACCGCACCCCCATTATGTTATATATGACGTCCTACACCGCACCCCCATTATGTTATATATGATGTCCTATACCGCACCCCCATTATGTTATATATGACGTCCTACACCGCACCCCCATTATGTTATATATGATGTCCTACACCGCACCCCCATTATGTTATATATGACGTCCTACACCGCACCCCCATTATGTTATATATGACGTCCTATACCGCACCCCCATTATGTTATATATGACGTCCTATACCGCACCCCCATTATGTTATATATGACGTCCTATACCGCACCCCCATTATGTTATATATGATGTCCTACACCGCACCCCCATTATGTTATATATGATGTCCTATACCGCACCCCCATTATGTTATATATGATGTCCTACACCGCACCCCCATTATGTTATATATGACGTCCTATACCGCACCCTCATTATGTTATATATGACGTCCTACACCGCACCCCCATTATGTTATATATGACGTCCTATACCGCACCCCCATTATGTTATATATGACGTCCTATACCGCACCCCCATTATGTTATATATGACGTCCTATACCGCACCCCCATTATGTTATATATGATGTCCTATACCGCACCCCCATTATGTTATATATGATGTCCTACACCGCACCCCGATTATGTTATATATGACGTCCTATACCGCACCCCCATTATGTTATATATGACGTCCTACACCGCACCCCCATTATGTTATATATGATGTCCTACACCGCACCCCCATTATGTTATATATGATGTCCTATACCGCACCCCCATTATGTTATATATGACGTCCTACACCGCACCCCCATTATGTTATATATGACGTCCTATACCGCACCCCCATTATGTTATATATGACGTCCTACACCGCACCCCCATTATGTTATATATGATGTCCTATACCGCACCCCCATTATGTTATATATGATGTCCTACACCGCACCCCCATTATGTTATATATGATGTCCTATACCGCACCCCCATTATGTTATATATGACGTCCCATACCGCACCCCCATTATGTTATATATGACGTCCTATACCGCACCCCCATTATGTTATATATGACGTCCTATACCGCACCCCCATTATGTTATATATGACGTCCTACACCGCACCCCCATTATGTTATATATGACGTCCTATACCGCACCCCCATTATGTTATATATGACGTCCTACACCGCACCCCCATTATGTTATATATGATGTCCTACACCGCACCCCCATTATGTTATATATGACGTCCTATACCGCACCCCCATTATGTTATATATGATGTCCTATACCGCACCCCCATTATGCTATATATGACGTCCTACACCGCACCCCCATTATGTTATATATGATGTCCTATACCGCACCCCCATTATGTTACATATGACGTCCTACACCGCACCCCCATTATGTTATATATGACGTCCTACACCGCACCCCCATTATGTTATATATGATGTCCTATACCGCACCCCCATTATGCTATATATGACGTCCTACACCGCACCCCCATTATGTTATATATGATGTCCTATACCGCACCCCCATTATTTTATATATGACGTCCTATACCGCACCCCCATTATGTTATATATGACGTCCTACACCGCACCCCCATTATGTTATATATGACGTCCTACACCGCAGCCCCATTATGTTATATATGACGTCCTACACCGCAGCCCCATTATGTTATATATGATGTCCTACACCGCACCCCCATTATGTTATATATGACGTCCTATACCGCACCCCCATTATGTTATATATGACGTCCTACACCGCACCCCCATTATGTTATATATGACGTCCTACACCGCACCCCCATTATGTTATATATGACGTCCTACACCGCACCCCCATTATGTTATATATGACGTCCTACACCGCACCCCCATTATGTTATATATGACGTCCTACACCGCACCCCCATTATGTTATATATGATGTCCTACACCGCACCCCCATTATGTTATATATGACGTCCTATACCGCACCCCCATTATGTTATATATGATGTCCTACACCGCACCCCCATTATGTTATATATGACGTCCTATACCGCACCCCCATTATGCTATATATGACGTCCTACACCGCACCCCCATTATGTTATATATGATGTCCTATACCGCACCCCCATTATGCTATATATGACGTCCTACACCGCACCCCCATTATGTTATATATGATGTCCTATACCGCACCCCCATTATGTTATATATGACGTCCTACACCGCACCCCCATTATGTTATATATGATGTCCTATACCGCACCCCCATTATGTTATATATGATGTCCTATACCGCACCCCCATTATGTTATATATGACGTCCTATACCACACCCCCATTATGTTATATATGACGTTCTATACCGCACCCCCATTATGTTATATATGATGTCCTATACCGCACCCCCATTATGTTATATATGACGTCCTATACCACACCCCCATTATGTTATATATGACGTTCTATACCACACCCCCATTATGTTATATATGACGTCCTATACCGCACCCCCATTATGTTATATATGACGTCCTATACCGCACCCCCATTATGTTATATATGATGTCCTACACCGCACCCCCATTATGTTATATATGATGTCCTATACCGCACCCCCATTATGTTATATATGACGTTCTATACCGCACCCCCATTATGTTATATATGATTTCCTATACCGCACCCCCATTATGTTATATATGATGTCCTATACCGCACCCCCATTATGTTATATATGACGTCCTATACCGCACCCCCATTATGTTATATATGATGTCCTACACCGCACCCCCATTATGTTATATATGATGTCCTACACCGCACCCCCATTATGTTATATATGACGTTCTATACCGCACCCCCATTATGTTATATATGATGTCCTATACCGCACCCCCATTATGTTATATATGACGTCCTATACCGCACCCCCATTATGTTATATATGATGTCCTATACCGCACCCCCATTATGTTATATATGACGTCCTATACCGCACCCCCATTATGTTATATATGACGTCCCATACCGCACCCCCATTATGTTACATATGACGTCCTACACCGCACCCCCATTATGTTATATATGACGTCCTATACCGCACCCCCATTATGTTATATATGACGTCCTATACCGCACCCCCATTATGTTACATATGACGTCCTATACCGCACCCCCATTATGTTACATATGACGTCCTATACCGCACCCCCATTATGTTATATATGATGTCCTATACCGCACCCCCATTATGTTATATATGACGTCCTATACCGCACCCCCATTATGTTATATATGATGTCCTACACCGCACCCCCATTATGTTATATATGACGTCCTATACCGCACCCCCATTATGTTATATATGACGTCCTATACCGCACCCCCATTATGTTACATATGACGTCCTATACCGCACCCCCATTATGTTATATATGACGTCCTACACCGCACCCCCATTATGTTATATATGATGTCCTATACCGCACCCCCATTATGTTATATATGACGTCCTATACCACACCCCCATTATGTTATATATGACGTCCTACACCGCACCCCCATTATGTTATATATGACGTCCTACACCGCACCCCCATTATGTTATATATGACGTCCTACACCGCACCCCCATTATGTTATATATGACGTCCTATACCGCACCCCCATTATGTTGTATATGATGTCCTATACCGCACCCCCATTATGTTATATATGACGTCCTACACCGCACCCCCATTATGTTATATATGATGTCCTATACCGCACCCCCATTATGTTATATATGACGTCCCATACCGCACCCCCATTATGTTATATATGACGTCCTATACCGCACCCCCATTATGTTATATATGACGTCCTACACCGCACCCCCATTATGTTATATATGACGTCCTACACCGCACCCCCATTATGTTATATATGACGTCCTATACCGCACCCCCATTATGTTGTATATGATGTCCTATACCGCACCCCCATTATGTTATATATGACGTCCTACACCGCACCCCCATTATGTTATATATGATGTCCTATACCGCACCCCCATTATGTTATATATGACGTCCCATACCGCACCCCCATTATGTTATATATGACGTCCTATACCGCACCCCCATTATGTTATATATGACGTCCTATACCGCACCCCCATTATGTTGTATATGATGTCCTATACCGCACCCCCATTATGTTATATATGACGTCCTACACCGCACCCCCATTATGTTATATATGATGTCCTATACCGCACCCCCATTATGTTATATATGACGTCCTATACCGCACCCCCATTATGTTATATATGACGTCCTATACCGCACCCCCATTATGTTATATATGACGTCCTATACCGCACCCTCATTATGTTATATATGACGTCCCATACCGCACCCCCATTATGTTATATATGACGTCCTATACCGCACCCCCATTATGTTATATATGACGTCCTACACCGCACCCCCATTATGTTATATATGATGTCCTACACCGCACCCCCATTATGTTATATATGACGTCCTATACCGCACCCCCATTATGTTATATATGACGTCCTATACCGCACCCCCATTATGTTATATATGACGTCCTACACCGCACCCCCATTATGTTATATATGATGTCCTATACCGCACCCCCATTATGTTATATATGACGTCCTACACCGCACCCCCATTATGTTATATATGATGTCCTACACCGCACCCCCATTATGTTATATATGACGTCCTATACCGCATCCCCATTATGTTATATATGACGTCCTACACCGCACCCCCATTATGTTATATATGACGTCCTATACCGCACCCCCATTATGTTATATATGACGTCCTATACCGCACCCCCATTATGTTATATATGACGTCCTACACCGCACCCCCATTATGTTATATATGACGTCCTACACCGCACCCCCATTATGTTATATATGACGTCCTATACCGCACCCCCATTATGTTATATATGACGTCCTATACCGCACCCCCATTATGTTATATATGACGTCCTACACCGCACCCCCATTATGTTATATATGACGTCCTACACCGCACCCCCATTATGATATATATGACGTCCTATACCGCACCCCCATTATGTTATATATGACGTCCTATACCGCACCCCCATTATGTTATATATGACGTCCTACACCGCACCCCCATTATGTTATATATGACGTCCTACACCGCACCCCCATTATGTTATATATGATGTCCTATACCGCACCCCCATTATGTTATATATGACGTCCTATACCGCACCCCCATTATGTTATATATGACGTTCTACACCGCACCCCCATTATGTTATATATGACGTCCTATACCGCACCCCCATTATGTTATATATGACGTCCTATACCGCACCCCCATTATGTTATATATGATGTCCTATACCGCACCCCCATTATGTTATATATGACGTTCTACACCGCACCCCCATTATGTTATATATGACGTCCTATACCGCACCCCCATTATGTTATATATGATGTCCTATACCGCACCCCCATTATGTTATATATGACGTCCTATACCGCACCCCCATTATGTTATATATGACGTCCTATACCGCACCCCCATTGTTATATATGACGTCCTATACCGCACCCCCATTATGTTATATATGACGTCCTATACCGCACCCCCATTGTTATATATGACGTCCTATACCGCACCCCCATTATGTTATATATGACGTCCTACACCGCACCCCCAGTATGTTATATATGATGTCCTATACCGCACCCCCATTATGTTATATATGACGTCCTATACCGCACCCCCATTATGTTATATATGACGTCCTATACCGCACCCCCATTATGTTATATATGACGTCCCATACCGCACCCCCATTATGTTATATATGACGTCCTACACCGCACCCCCATTATGTTATATATGACGTCCTATACCGCACCCCCATTATGTTATATATGACGTCCTATACCGCACCCCCATTATGTTATATATGATGTCCTACACCGCACCCCCATTATGTTATATATGACGTCCTACACCGCACCCCCATTATGTTATATATGACGTCCTATACCGCACCCCCATTATGTTATATATGACGTCCTATACCGCACCCCCATTATGTTATATATGACGCTCTACACCGCACCCCCATTATGTTATATATGACGTCCTATACCGCACCCCCATTATGTTATATATGATGTCCTACACCGCACCCCCATTATGTTATATATGATGTCCTATACCGCACCCCCATTATGTTATATATGACGTCCTATACCGCACCCCCATTATGTTATATATGACGTCCTACACCGCACCCCCATTATGTTATATATGACGTCCTATACCGCATCCCCATTATGTTATATATGACGTCCTACACCGCACCCCCAGTATGTTATATATGACGTCCTATACCGCATCCCCATTATGTTATATATGACGTCCTATACCGCACCCCCATTATGTTATATATGACGTCCTATACCGCACCCCCATTATGTTATATATGACGTCCTACACCGCACCCCCATTATGTTATATATGATGTCCTATACCGCACCCCCATTATGTTATATATGACGTCCTATACCGCACCCCCATTATGTTATATATGATTTCCTATACCGCACCCCCATTATGTTATATATGACGTCCTATACCGCACCCCCATTATGTTATATATGACGTCCTATACCGCACCCCCATTATGTTATATATGATTTCCTACACCGCACCCCCATTATGTTATATATGACGTCCTATACCGCACCCCCATTATGTTATATATGACGTCCTATACCGCACCCCCATTATGTTATATATGATGTCCTATACCGCACCCCCATTATGTTATATATGATGTCCTATACCGCACCCCCATTATGTTATATATGACGTCCTATACCGCACCCCCATTATGTTATATATGATGTCCTATACCGCACCCCCATTATGTTATATATGACGTCCTATACCGCACCCCCATTATGTTATATATGACGTCCTACACCGCACCCCCATTATTTTATATATGATGTCCTACACCGCACCCCCATTATGTTATATATGATGTCCTACACCGCACCCCCATTATGTTATATATGACGTCCTATACCGCACCCCCATTATGTTATATATGACGTCCTATACCGCACCCCCATTATGTTATATATGACGTCCTACACCGCAGCCCCATTATGTTATATATGATGTCCTATACCGCACCCCCATTATGTTATATATGATGTCCTATACCGCACCCCCATTATGTTATATATGACGTCCTATACCGCACCCCCATTATGTTATATATGATGTCCTACACCGCACCCCCATTATGTTATATATGACGTCCTATACCGCACCCCCATTATGTTATATATGACGTCCTATACCGCACCCCCATTATGTTATATATGACGTCCTACACCGCACCCCCATTATGTTATATATGCTGTCCTATACCGCACCCCCATTATGTTATATATGATGTCCTACACCGCACCCCCATTATGTTATATATGACGTCCTATACCGCACCCCCATTATGTTATATATGACGTCCTACACCGCACCCCCATTATGTTACATATGACGTCCTATACCGCACCCCCATTATGTTATATATGACGTCCTACACCGCACCCCCATTATGTTATATATGACGTCCTATACCGCACCCCCATTATGTTATATATGATGTCCTATACCGCACCCCCATTATGTTATATATGATGTCCTACACCGCACCCCCATTATGTTGTATATGACGTCCTATACCGCACCCCCATTATGTTATATATGATGTCCTATACCGCACCCCCATTATGTTATATATGACGTCCTATACCGCATCCCCATTATGTTATATATGACGTCCTACACCGCACCCCCATTATGTTATATATGACGTCCTACACCGCACCCCCATTATGTTATATATGACGTCCTACACCGCACCCCCATTATGTTATATATGACGTCCTATACCGCACCCCCATTATGTTATATATGATGTCCTATACCGCACCCCCATTATGTTATATATGACGTCCTATACCGCACCCCCATTATGTTATATATGACGTCCTACACCGCACCCCCATTATGTTATATATGACGTCCTACACCGCACCCCCATTATGTTATATATGACGTCCTACACCGCACCCCCATTATGTTATATATGATGTCCTATACCGCAGCCCCATTATGTTATATATGACGTCCTATACCGCACCCCCATTATGTTATATATGACGTCCTACACCGCACCCCCATTATGTTATATATGACGTCCTATACCGCATCCCCATTATGTTATATATGACGTCCTACACCGCACCCCCATTATGTTATATATGACGTCCTACACCGCACCCCCATTATGTTATATATGACGTCCTACACCGCACCCCCATTATGTTATATATGACGTCCTACACCGCAGCCCCATTATGTTATATATGACGTCCTATACCGCACCCCCATTATGTTATATATGACGTCCTACACCGCACCCCCATTATGTTATATATGACGTCCTATACCGCATCCCCATTATGTTATATATGACGTCCTATACCGCACCCCCATTATGTTATATATGACGTCCTACACCGCACCCCCATTATGTTATATATGACGTCCTATACCGCATCCCCATTATGTTATATATGACGTCCTATACCGCACCCCCATTATGTTACATATGATGTCCTATACCGCACCCCCATTATGTTATATATGACGTCCTACACCACACCCCCATTATGTTATATATGACGTCCTACACCGCACCCCCATTATGTTATATATGACGTCCTACACCGCACCCCCATTATGTTATATATGACGTCCTACACCGCACCCCCATTATGTTATATATGACGTCCTATACCACACCCCCATTATGTTATATATGATGTCCTATACCGCACCCCCATTATGTTATATATGACGTCCTACACCGCACCCCCATTATGTTATATATGACGTCCTACACCGCACCCCCATTATGTTATATATGACGTCCTATACCGCACCCCCATTATGTTATATATGACGTCCTACACCGCAGCCCCATTATGTTATATATGACGTCCTATACCGCATCCCCATTATGTTATATATGACGTCCTACACCGCACCCCCATTATGTTATATATGATGTCCTATACCGCACCCCCATTATGTTATATATGATGTCCTATACCGCACCCCCATTATGTTATATATGACGTCCTACACCGCACCCCCATTATGTTATATATGACGTCCTACACCGCACCCCCATTATGTTATATATGACGTCCTATACCACACCCCCATTATGTTATATATGATGTCCTATACCGCACCCCCATTATGTTATATATGACGTCCTACACCGCAGCCCCATTATGTTATATATGACGTCCTACACCGCAGCCCCATTATGTTATATATGACGTCCTATACCGCACCCCCATTATGTTATATATGACGTCCTACACCGCACCCCCATTATGTTATATATGACGTCCTACACCGCACCCCCATTATGTTATATATGACGTCCTACACCGCACCCCCATTATGTTATATATGACGTCCTACACCGCAGCCCCATTATGTTATATATGACGTCCTATACCGCACCCCCATTATGTTATATATGATGTCCTATACCGCACCCCCATTATGTTATATATGACGTCCTACACCGCAGCCCCATTATGTTATATATGACGTCCTACACCGCAGCCCCATTATGTTATATATGATGTCCTATACCGCACCCCCATTATGTTATATATGACGTCCTACACCGCACCCCCATTATGTTATATATGATGTCCTACACCGCACCCCCATTATGTTATATATGACGTCCTACACCGCACCCCCAGTATGTTATATATGCTGTCCTATACCGCACCCCCATTATGTTATATATGACGTCCTACACCGCACCCCCATTATGTTATATATGACGTCCTATACCGCACCCCCATTATGTTATATATGATGTCCTACACCGCACCCCCATTATGTTATATATGCTGTCCTATACCGCACCCCCATTATGTTATATATGACGTCCTACACCGCACCCCCATTATGTTATATATGATGTCCTACACCGCACCCCCATTATGTTATATATGACGTCCTACACCGCACCCCCAGTATGTTATATATGCTGTCCTATACCGCACCCCCATTATGTTATATATGACGTCCTACACCGCACCCCCATTATGTTATATATGATGTCCTATACCGCACCCCCATTATGTTATATATGACGTCCTACACCGCACCCCCATTATGTTATATATGCTGTCCTATACCGCACCCCCATTATGTTATATATGACGTCCTACACCGCACCCCCATTATGTTATATATGACGTCCTATACCACACCCCCATTATGTTATATATGATGTCCTATACCGCACCCCCATTATGTTATATATGACGTCCTACACCGCACCCCCAGTATGTTATATATGACGTCCTATACCGCACCCCCATTATGTTATATATGACGTCCTACACCGCACCCCCATTATGTTATATATGACGTCCTACACCGCACCCCCATTATGTTATATATGATGTCCTATACCACACCCCCATTATGTTATATATGACGTCCTACACCGCACCCCCATTATGTTATATATGATGTCCTACACCGCAGCCCCATTATGTTATATATGACGTCCTATACCGCACCCCCATTATGTTATATATGATGTCCTACACCGCACCCCCATTATGTTATATATGACGTCCTACACCGCACCCCCATTATGTTATATATGACGTCCTATACCACACCCCCATTATGTTATATATGACGTCCTACACCGCACCCCCATTATGTTATATATGACGTCCTACACCGCAGCCCCATTATGTTATATATGATGTCCTATACCGCACCCCCATTATGTTATATATGACGTCCTATACCGCACCCCCATTATGTTATATATGACGTCCTACACCGCAGCCCCATTATGTTATATATGACGTCCTATACCGCACCCCCATTATGTTATATATGACGTCCTATACCGCACCCCCATTATGTTATATATGACGTCCTATACCGCACCCCCATTATGTTATATATGACGTCCTATACCGCACCCCCATTATGTTATATATGACGTCCTATACCGCACCCCCATTATGTTATATATGACGTCCTATACCGCACCCCCATTATGTTATATATGACGTCCTATACCGCACCCCCATTATGTTATATATGACGTCCTACACCGCACCCCCATTATGTTATATATGACGTCCTACACCGCACCCCCATTATGTTATATATGCTGTCCTATACCGCACCCCCATTATGTTATATATGATGTCCTACACCGCACCCCCATTATGTTATATATGACGTCCTATACCGCATCCCCATTATGTTATATATGACGTCCTACACCGCACCCCCATTATGTTATATATGACGTCCTATACCGCATCCCCATTATGTTATATATGACGTCCTACACCGCACCCCCATTATGTTATATATGACGTCCTACACCGCACCCCCATTATGTTATATATGACGTCCTACACCGCACCCCCATTATGTTATATATGACGTCCTATACCGCACCCCCATTATGTTATATATGACGTCCTACACCGCACCCCCATTATGTTATATATGACGTCCTACACCGCACCCCCATTATGTTATATATGACGTCCTATACCGCACCCCCATTATGTTATATATGACGTCCTACACCGCACCCCCAGTATGTTATATATGACGTCCTACACCGCACCCCCATTATGCTATATATGATGTCCTATACCGCACCCCCATTATGTTATATATGACGTCCTATACCGCACCCCCATTATGTTATATATGACGTCCTACACCGCAGCCCCATTATGTTATATATGACGTCCTATACCGCACCCCCATTATGTTATATATGATGTCCTACACCGCACCCCCATTATGTTATATATGATGTCCTATACCGCACCCCCATTATGTTATATATGACGTCCTACACCGCACCCCCATTATGTTATATATGACGTCCTATACCGCATCCCCATTATGTTATATATGACGTCCTACACCGCACCCCCATTATGTTATATATGACGTCCTACACCGCAGCCCCATTATGTTATATATGACGTCCTATACCGCACCCCCATTATGTTATATATGACGTCCTATACCGCACCCCCATTATGTTATATATGACGTCCTATACCGCACCCCCATTATGTTATATATGACGTCCTACACCGCACCCCCATTATGTTATATATGACGTCCTACACCGCACCCCCATTATGTTATATATGACGTCCTACACCGCACCCCCATTATGTTATATATGACGTCCTATACCGCACCCCCATTATGTTATATATGACGTCCTATACCGCACCCCCATTATGTTATATATGACGTCCTATACCGCACCCCCATTATGTTATATATGACGTCCTATACCGCACCCTCATTATGTTATATATGATGTCCTACACCGCACCCCCATTATGTTATATATGACGTCCTATACCGCACCCCCATTATGTTATATATGACGTCCTATACCGCACCCCCATTATGTTATATATGACGTCCTATACCGCACCCCCATTATGTTATATATGACGTTCTATACCGCACCCCCATTATGTTATATATGACGTCCTATACCGCACCCCCATTATGTTATATATGACGTCCTACACCGCACCCCCATTATGTTATATATGACGTCCTATACCGCACCCCCATTATGTTATATATGACGTCCTACACCGCACCCCCATTATGTTATATATGACGTCCTATACCGCACCCCCATTATGTTATATATGATGTCCTATACCGCACCCCCATTATGTTATATATGATGTCCTATACCGCACCCCCATTATGTTATATATGACGTCCTATACCGCACCCCCATTATGTTATATATGACGTCCTATACCGCACCCCCATTATGTTATATATGACGTCCTACACCGCACCCCCATTATGTTATATATGATGTCCTATACCGCACCCCCATTATGTTATATATGACGTCCTATACTGCACCCCCATTATGTTATATATGACGTCCTATACCGCACCCCCATTATGTTATATATGACGTCCTATACCGCACCCCCATTATGTTATATATGACGTCCTACACCGCACCCCCATTATGTTATATATGACGTCCTATACCGCACCCCCATTATGTTATATATGATGTCCTACACCGCACCCCCATTATGTTATATATGACGTCCTACACCGCACCCCCATTATGTTATATATGACGTCCTATACCGCACCCCCATTATGTTATATATGACGTCCTATACCGCACCCCCATTATGTTATATATGACGTCCTATACCGCACCCCCATTATGTTATATATGACGTCCTATACCGCACCCCCATTATGTTATATATGACGTCCTATACCGCACCCCCATTATGTTATATATGACGTCCTATACCGCACCCCCATTATGTTATATATGATGTCCTATACCGCACCCCCATTATGTTGTATATGACGTCCTATACCGCACCCCCATTATGTTATATATGATGTCCTATACCGCACCCCCAGTATGTTATATATGACGTCCTATACCGCACCCCCATTATGTTATATATGACGTCCTATACCGCACCCCCATTATGTTATATATGATGTCCTATACCGCACCCCCATTATGTTATATATGATGTCCTACACCGCACCCCCATTATGTTATATATGACGTTCTATACCGCACCCCCATTATGTTATATATGACGTCCTATACCGCACCCTCATTATGTTATATATGATGTCCTACACCGCACCCCCATTATGTTATATATGACGTCCTATACCGCACCCCCATTATGTTATATATGACGTCCTATACCGCACCCCCATTATGTTATATATGACGTCCTATACCGCACCCCCATTATGTTATATATGACGTTCTATACCGCACCCCCATTATGTTATATATGACGTCCTATACCGCACCCCCATTATGTTATATATGACGTCCTACACCGCACCCCCATTATGTTATATATGACGTCCTATACCGCACCCCCATTATGTTATATATGACGTCCTACACCGCACCCCCATTATGTTATATATGACGTCCTACACCGCAGCCCCATTATGTTATATATGACGTCCTACACCGCACCCCCATTATGTTATATATGACGTTCTATACCGCACCCCCATTATGTTATATATGACGTCCTATACCGCACCCCCATTATGTTATATATGACGTCCTATACCGCACCCCCATTATGTTATATATGACGTCCTATACCGCACCCCCATTATGTTATATATGACGTCCTATACCGCACCCCCATTATGTTATATATGACGTCCTACACCGCACCCCCATTATGTTATATATGACGTCCTATACCGCACCCCCATTATGTTATATATGATGTCCTACACCGCACCCCCATTATGTTATATATGACGTCCTACACCGCACCCCCATTATGTTATATATGACGTCCTATACCGCACCCCCATTATGTTATATATGACGTCCTATACCGCACCCCCATTATGTTATATATGACGTCCTATACCGCACCCCCATTATGTTATATATGACGTCCTACACCGCACCCCCATTATGTTACATATGATGTCCTATACCGCACCCCCATTACTACAATGCATTGTGTAACACCTTGTCCAATACCTGAACCTCTCCTAGTGCACGGTATTCTATACTGTCCTATACTGTAACCTCCACACCCATAATGCCTGGTCTTATAAACCACTGTCATATACATGAATACAGAATCGTGCAAAACCAAGAGCCTACTGTGACTGAATGCTGCACTGGGGAACACTCCAACATCTTCAGCTCTAAGTCCCGCACACAGAAGACCACAGTTTATGGGAAAAATCTACTTGTTATCATGTAATAGAAGACGTATTGAGTCTTTGTAGTCGTGTACGTCACCCCCCCCCCACCCAACTGTCCCCTGGTTACTGAGCAGTCACGTTTCTTATTACCTTGGGGTATGGGAACTGTTTTCCCAGGGGATACAAGCTGCCAGTGTACTGAGGAATGATCATGTTCGGTACAGCACTGTCATTTATGGTGAGGAACGCCAGCCTCTCCCCATCTGGAGACCACCAGTGAGCGATGTGAGTGTGCAGCAGCTCCTCTAGAATAAAACACACAGATCATGTAGTGGGACAGGAACGCCGCCATCACCTCCGGCATTATAGGAACATAGAAGTAACCGTGCCGTAAAATAAAGCATAGCACACTGCCGAGACCTGAAAAGAACGTTCATGTAGAAACCAAAATACATAAAGTGTCTTTACCAAACCCTCGTCAACTTCTACATTATCAATGTGGCCGCCATTATGGCGGACCTGAACATACAAAGTGGCCAAGAAAGTGAGACCTGTCTGCACCTCTGTAAGAATCATGTAAACCACCAACCAGAGAGAAGACCACATGAACACCGGAGTTTAAAGGTGGAGAAGTCGCTGTGCGTGGATCGGTACGGATGGTGGAGAAGACACGGTATGTGAATCGGTGCCGATGGTGGAGAAGACACGGTATGTGGATCGGTGCTAGTGGTGGAGAAGACACGGTGTGTGGATCGGTGCTAGTGGTGGAGAAGACACGGTGTGTGGATCGGTGCTAGTGGTGGAGAAGTCGCTGTGTGTGGATCGGTGCGGATGGTGAAGAAATTGCTGTGTGTGACTCAAGAAGTAGAAGCAAAAGTGCAGCATTCGGGACACGGTGCCTGGCTGCTAAGTATTCAATCAATGTATATGATTCAGGTATTTTCATTGTCAAAAACACAATGCGTGGGGATCGGTGAGGATGGTGGAGAAGCCAGTGTGTGTGTGTGTGTGTGTGTGTGTGTGTGGGGATCGGTGCGGATGGTGGAGAGGTCGCTGCGTGTGGACCGGTGCGGATGGTGGAGAAGACCGTGTGTGTGTGTGTGTGGGGATCGGTGCGGACGGCGGAGAGGTCGCTGCGTGTGGACCGGTGAAGATTGTGGAGAAGACAGTGTGTGTGTGTGTGTGTGGATCGGTGCGGATGGCGGAGAGGTCGCTGCGTGTGGATCGGTGCGGATGGCGGAGAGGTCGCTGCGTGTGGATCGGTGCAGATGGCGGAGAGGTCGCTGCGTGTGGATCGGTGCGGATGGTTGAGAGGTCGCTGCGTGGGGATTGGTGCGTATGGCGGAAAAGACAATGCGTGTGTGTGGATCGCTGCGGATGGTGGAGAAGTCGCTGAGTTTGCGGATATTGATGGGCTCGTCCTTTCACTGATTATGTTACATGTCTATATATTAATAGTTTTCATATAATGGATCATTAGTCTGCACGTCTGGACCCAGTATGAGCCCGGCACATCCCCCCCCCACTACATGGAACCGCTGGGAGGTTGTTGTGGTCTTATCTCCAGACCCTGACGTCCTCATTACTTCCGCCACACATTTCTAAAATGAAGTGATCCCCACACGTCGTCTTTGTCTCATATATATTTCTACAGTCCACGTGGAGTCCAGAGGTCGGGTACAACATACACATTACATAAATAATGAGAAGGCTGCAGACATTGAGCGTCAGCTCCTAGGTCACAGTCCACTTACCCTCATACAGCCAGTCCGAGAGGCCGTTGTAAATGATCCCCTCCTTCCCAGAGGATGTCAGCCGCAGGGAGCTGCTCCTCACATCCGGACGGTAATAAATATTATTTTCAAAGATGAAGAGCTGGAAGAAAAATCAAACGTTACGTAATATGCACGAGAAGTGATCCCGGCATATAATACCACCACCTACTACTAACCACCACCTACTACTAACCACCTACTACTAATCACCACCTACTACTAACCACCTACTACTAATCACCATCTACTACTAACAACCACCACCACCACCTATCACTAACCACCACCACCTACTACTAACCACCACCACCACCTACTACTAATCACCACCTACTACTAACCACCACCACCTATCACTAACCACCACCACCTACTACTAACCACCTCCTACCACTAACCACAGCCTACTACTAACCACCATCACCTACTACTAACCACCTCCTACCACTAACCACAGCCTACTACTAACCACCACCACCTACTACTAACCACCACCTCCTACTACTAACCACCACCACCTACTACTAACCACCTCCTACCACTAACCACAGCCTACTACTAACCACCACCACCTACTACTAACCACCACCACCTACTACTAACCACCACCACCTACTACTAACCACCACCACCTACTACTAACCACCTACTACTAATCACCATCTACTACTAACAACCACCACCACCACCTATCACTAACCACCACCACCTACTACTAACCACCACCACCACCTACTACTAATCACCACCTACTACTAACCACCACCACCTATCACTAACCACCACCACCTACTACTAACCACCTCCTACCACTAACCACAGCCTACTACTAACCACCATCACCTACTACTAACCACCTCCTACCACTAACCACAGCCTACTACTAACCACCACCACCTACTACTAACCACCACCTCCTACTACTAACCACCACCACCTACTACTAACCACCTCCTACCACTAACCACAGCCTACTACTAACCACCACCACCTACTACTATCCACCACCACCTACTACTAACCACCACCACCTACTAATAACCACCACCACCTACTACTCACCACCACCACCTACTACTCATCACCAACACCTACTACTCACCACCTACTACTAACCACCACCACCTACTACTAACCACCACCACCTACTACTCATCACCAACACCTACTACTCACCACCTACTACTAACCACCACCACCTACTACTAACCACCACCACCACCTACTAACCACCAACACCTACTACTCACCACCACCACCTACTACTCATCACCAACACCTACTACTCACCACCTACTACTAACCACCACCACCTACTACTAACCACCACCACCTACTACTCACCACCACCACCTACTACTTACCACCACCACCTACTACTCATCACCAACACGTACTACTCACCACCACATACTACTATTCACCACCACTTACTACTCACCACTACCACCTACTACTAACCACCACCACCTACTACTCACCACCACCACCTACTACTCACCACCACCACCTACTACTAACCACCACCACCTACTACTCATCACCACCACCTACTACTCATCACCAACACCTACTACTAACCACCTACTACTAATCACCACCACCATCTATCACTAACCACCACCACCTATTACTAATCACCTCCTACTACTAACCACCACCACCTATCACTAACCACCACCTACTACTATCCACCTCCTACCACTAACCACAGCCTACTACTAACCACCACCACCTACTACTAACCACCACCACCTACTACTAACCACCTCCTACCACTAACCACAGCCTACTACTAACCACCACCACCTACTACTAACCACCAAATCCTACTACTAACCACCACCACCCACTACTAACCACCTCCTACCACTAACCACAGCCTACTACTAACCACCACCACCTACTACTAACCACCACCACCTACTACTAACCACCACCACCTACTAATAACCACCACCACCTACTAATAACCACCACCACCTACTAATAACCACCACCACCTACTAGTAACCACCACCACCTACTAACCACCACCACCTACTACTCACCACCACCACCTACTACTCACCACCTACTACTAACCACCACCACCTACTACTCACCACCACCACCTACTACTTACCACCACCACCACCTACTACTCATCACCAACACCTACTACTCACCACCTACTACTAACCACCACCACCTACTACTCACCACCACCTACTACTAACCACCACCACCTACTACTCATCACCAACACCTACTACTAACCACCACCTACTACTAACCACCTACTACTAATAACCACCACCACCATCTATCACTAACCACCACCACCTACTACTAATCACCACCTACTACTAACCACCACCACCTATCACTAACCACCACCACCTACTACCACTAACCACAGCCTACTACTAACCACCACCATCTACTACTAACCACCACCACCTACTACTAACCAACTCCTACCACTAACCACAGCCTACTACTAACCACCACCACCTACTACTAACCACCACCTCCTACTAACCACCACCACCTACTACTAACCACCTCCTACCACTAACCACAGCCTACTACTAACCACCACCACCTACTACTAACCACCACCACCTACTACTATCCACCACCACCTACTACTAACCACCACCACCTACTACTAACCACCAACACCTACTACTCACCACCTACTACTAACCACCACCACCTACTACTTACCACCACCACCTACTACTCATCACCAACACCTACTACTCACCACCACCACCTAATACTAACCACCACCTACTACTAACCACCACCACCTACTAATAACCACCACCTACTAGTAACCACCACCACCTACTAACCACCACCACCTACTACTCACCACCACCACCTACTACTCATCACCAACACCTACTACTCACCACCTACTACTAACCACCACCACCTACTACTCACCACCACCACCTACTACTCATCGCCAACACCTACTACTCACCACCACATACTACTATCCACCACCACCTACTACTCACCACCACCACCTACTACTAACCACCACCACCTACTACTCACCACCACCTACTACTCATCACCAACACCTACTACTCACCACCACATACTACTGTCCACCACCTACTACTAACCACCACCACCTACTACTATCCACCACCACCAACCACCAACACATACTACTAACCACCACCTACTACTCACCACCACCACCTACTACTCACCACCACCACCTACTACTCACCACCACCAACCACAACATACTACTAACCACCACCACCTACTACTACTACTACTACTAACCACCACCACCTACTACTAACTACAACCACCTACTACTATCCACCACCACCACCTACTATCCACCACCACCTACTACTATTCACCGCCACCTACTACTATCCACCGCCACCTACTACTACTAACCACCACCACCTACTATTAACCCCCACCATCTACTACTAACCACCACCGCCTACTACAAACCACCACCACCTACTACTACTAACCGCCACCTACTACTATCACAGGTCATAGATCATCAATTGAAAATATGTCCACATAACATATAGCATGCACCCTAAAGGTAGATACGAAACTGTATATGTATACAAGAGCAAAAAATAAACGATAGAACAACCCCAAATATATACTCGGAGTCAGTACAACAAAAGGAAATACGGAGGGGTCAGAGACCAAGAAAAAGATAAAGAAACATTAGAGGTAATCAATCTTTCTAAATGACAGTTCACTGACGATGAATTTTCGGTTTTAAGAAGGGAGTTAACATTCTGTCCTACAGCTAATTTTGACTTGTTTGAAGCTGTAAAAGACGTACACCTGTTTGCTCGAAGGCTGTTATTAAAACTACATTTTTTCGACCCAGACCAATTTATTCCTAGTAATGATGTTGAAAGGGAGACATTAAAAATATTGGAGTCATTGTTAGAGGAAAATCAGTGGGAGGATGGGTCGGGATCTAGCTTTCCATCTTGTATAAAGAGAAAGTCTACCACTTTTCCATCCTTATCCCTTTGTCCGCAGGTTGATATTTTTGTCCGTTTGGTTATAAAAGATCTGAGAAATTTACAGACCAATTTTGGTGATAACCTGAGCCCAGGTGAACGTAAGGCTTTGAAAGATCTTAAACAGATGAAAGATATTATATTTAAACCTGCGGACAAGGGAGGAAATATCGTAGCATGGCCGAGTGACATGTATGAACAAGAGGCAAAGAGACAGCTAAATGATGTACAAACTTATAGGGTCCTTGATCATAATCCCACCTCTCTATTTAAGAGTAAACCTGAAGAAATCCTGGATAGGGCTTTTAAGTGGGGGATTATCACTAGGGAGGTATATGAGGGTTTGATGGTGAAAGAACCGAAAATTCCTACCCTATACCTCTTGCCTAAGGTCCATAAGGATGTTCAATGTCCCCCAGGTCGACCAATCATCTCTGGGATAGGAGGTCTATGTGAAGTCTCGTGTAGATTTATAGACTTCTATCTCAGACCACATGTCGAGACCCTCCCCTCATACATCCGTGACTCCACTGATATTCTGTTGTCTCTTGAGGGCTTGAAATTTGAACATTACATGTATGTGGTCACGAGTGATGTCGAGTCCCTGTACACCTGTATTCATCACAGCCACGGCCTGCAAATTCTTTTTACAGAGTGGGAATCTGATCTTGTCGAACTTGTCCTTGAGTTACTGGAGTTTGTGCTTTGTCATAATTTCTTTGTTTTTAAGGACAAATATTATCTCCAGAATAGAGGTACGGCCATGGGGGCCACCTGTGTCCCATCTTACGCTAATCTTTTTATGGGCTTCTGGGAACGACAAATGATTTTGGATGAACAGAACCCATATGAGCTCTCTCTTATTTCATGGAGGCGCTATATAGACGATGTGCTGTTCGTATGGCAGGGCGGTGAGCGGGACTTGACATCATTCCTTGACAATTTAAATAACAATGACATGAATGTCAAACTTGTCAGCAAATACAGCCAAACAGCGATTGACTTTTTGGACCTTAGAATTTCTATTGCATCCGATGGTCGGGTGGTTACTGATATTTTTAGGAAAGATATCTCCGTTAATTCCTATTTGAAGGCTGAGTCCTCACATCCAAAACATGTGATTAAGGCTATTCCACGGGGACAATTTATACGTGCAAGATGTATTTGTTCCTCTGATACATGTTTTGATAATAGATCTAAAGATCTAACTGAAAGATTTCTTAGGAGAGGCTATGACAACTCCTATGTTAAACAGGAATATGCGTATGTAAGGACCCTAAAAAGAAATGACCTTCTGAAACCCAAAATAAAACAACAATCAAAGAACAGTACTGTGAGATTTATCTCTAGATATAATAAGAATTGGAACTCTTTTCGTGATATCTTTCAGAAACATTGGTCTGTATTACATACAGACAAACGACTAAGTAAGATACTGACTGAGAATCCAGCTATGACACCACGTCGGAGACCCAATTTACGGGATATGCTAGTCCGGAGTCATTATGTTCCTCCAATGAGTAGGTACATATTTGGTACCAGGGGACCCAGGTGGGGCAATGTACCCTGCGGATCCTGTGGTGCATGCCAAGTAATGGAAAGAACCAACTCCTTTTTGGAGTCAGATTCAGCTAAGTCGTATAACATAGTGCACTTTATAAATTGTAATGTCCGAAATGTGGTTTATCACGCGCAATGTCCCTGTAATAAAATCTATGTGGGGATGACCACACGGGAGCTGAATGGTGGTATTATTCAGTCACTGTATGGAGGTATTATTCAGTCACTATATGGAGGTATTATCAGTCACTGTATGGTGGTATAATTCAGTCACTGTATGGAGGTATTATTCAGTCAGTGTATGGAGGTATTATTCAGTCACTATATGGAGGTATTATTCAGTCAGTGTATGGAGGTATTATTCAGTTACTATATGGAGGTATTATCAGTCACTGTATGGTGGTATAATTCAGTCAGTGTATGGAGGTATTATTCAGTCAGTGTATGGAGGTATTATCAGTCAGTGTATGGAGATATTATTCAGTGTAAGGAGATATTATCAGTCAGTGTATGGAGGTATTATCAGTCACTGTATGGTGGTATAATTCAGTCACTGTATGGAGGTATTATTCAGTCACTGTATGGAGATATTATCAGTCAGTGTATGGAGGTATTATCAGTCAGTGTATGGAGATATTATTCAGTCAGTGTATGGAGGTATTATCATTCAGTGTATGGAGATATTATTCAGTCACTGTATGGAGATATTATCAGTCACTGTATGGTGGTATTAGTCAGTCATTGTATGGAGGTATTATTCAGTCAGTGTATGGGGGTATTATTCAGTCAGTGTATGGGGGTATTATTCAGTCAGTGTATGGTGGTATTATTCAGTCAGTGTATGGAGGTATTATTCAGTCAGTGTATGAGTAACGACGGGGGTAGGGAAACGAACAAGTGAGCCCTAATCTACCCGCCACTCTGTCCCTGCCTACTTGCAACGACCCGCCCTAGGCGACGGGGTACAACTGGGCGGCGGTCCCTACGCTCAGTAAGTGCACGAGACAAACATACAAGGGAATACAAAGCAAAGGGAAAGGGGCAGTTGCCCACGGCAACACCGTGAGCAACCAGAGTGGTGAACGAGCCGAGTCAAACCAGGAGAGCACGAGGTACCAAACGCAGAGCAGGAGAGTAGTCAGTAAGCCAGGGTCAGTATGGAGCAGGATCAAATAGTTATGAGCTGTAGCTGGGCCAGGAAACCACACGGAAAGAATCACAAGCAAAGGAGGAACAGGAAAGGCAGGTATAAATTGACAGAGGGCGGGAGCTAGCTCCGTCTGGCCAGGCTGCGATAGGCTCTCCCACTCCTAAGCCTGCCATCCTGAGTGGTGGAAGATGAAGTCAGTCTCAGAGACGTAGATTCAGGTGCAGACTGATTACCTATGGGAGTTAACCCCGAAGCTGTGCCTGGCAGATCCTTTACAGTATGGGGGTATTATTCAGTCAGTGTATGGGGGTATTATTCATTCAGTGTATGGAGGTATTATCCAGTCACAGTATGGAGGTATTATCCAGTCACTGTATGGTTGGTTTATTCAGTCAGTGTATGGAGGTATTATCCCGTCAGTGTAAGGAGGTATCATCAGTCATTGTATGGGGGTATTATCCCGTCAGTGTATGGAGGTATTAATCAGTCACTGTATGGAGGTGAGGGCGTCCGTATTATACCAGGAAGGGGAGGACCCAAACATATCTGCTGGAAGCGAGGGCACCCATATTATACCAGGAAGGGGAGGGCCCAAACATATCTGCTGGAAGCGAGGGCGCCCGTATTATACAAGGAAGGGGAGGGCCCAAACATATCTGCTGGAAGCGAGGGTGCCCGTATTATACCAGGAAGGGGAGGGCCCAAACATATCTGCTGGAAGCGAGGGTGCCCGTATTATACCAAGAAGGGGAGGACCCAAACAAATTTGCTGGAAGAGAGGGTGCCCATATTATACCAGGAAGGGGAGGGCCTAAACATATCTGCTGGAAGCGAGGGCGCCCGTATTATACTAGGAAGGGGAGGGCCCAAACATATCTGCTGGAAGTGAGGGCGGCAGTATTATACCAGGAAGGGGAGGGCCCAAACATATCTGCTGTAAGCGAGGGCACCCGTATAATACCAGGAAGGGGAGGGCACAAACATATCTGCTGGAAGCGAGGGTGCCCGTATTATACCAAGAAGGGGAGGACCGAAACATATCTGCTGGAAGCGAGGGCGCCCGTATTATACCAGGAAGTGGAGGACCCAAACATATCTGCTGGAAGCGAGGGCGTACGTATTATACCAGGAACGGGAGGACCCAAACAGATCTGCTGGAAGCGAGGGCGTACGTATTATACCAGGAAGGGGAGGGCTCAAACAAATTTGCTGGAAGAGAGGGGGCCCATATTATACCAGGAAGGGGAGGGCCTAAACATATCTGCTGGAAGCGAGGGCGCCCGTATTATACTAGGAAGGGGAGGGCCCAAACATATCTGCTGGAAGTGAGGGCGGCCGTAGTATACCAGGAAGGGGAGGAGCCAAACATATCTGCTGGAAGCGAGGGCGCCCGTATTATACTAGGAAGGGGAGGGCCCAAACATATCTGCTAGAAGCGAAGGCGCCCGTATTATACCAGGAAGGGGAGGGCCCAAATATATCTGCTGGAAGCGAGGGTGCCCGTATTATACCAGGAAGTGGAGGGCCCAAATATATCTGCTGGAAGTGAGGGCGCCCGTATTATACCAGGAAGTGGAGGACCCAAACATATCTGCTGGAAGCGAGGGAGCCTGTATTATACCAGGAAGGGGAGGGCCCAAACATATCTGCTGGAAGCGAGGGAGCCTGTATTATACCAGGAAGGGGAGGGCCCAAACATATCTGCTGGAAGCGAGGGCGCCCGTATTATACTAGGAAGGGGAGGGCCCAAACATATCTGCTAGAAGCGAAGGCGCCCGTATTATACCAGGAAGGGGAGGGCCCAAATATATCTGCTGGAAGCGAGGGTGCCCGTATTATACCAGGAAGTGGATGGCCCAAATATATCTGCTGGAAGTGAGGGCGCCCGTATTATACCAGGAAGTGGAGGACCCAAACATATCTGCTGGAAGCGAGGGAGCCTGTATTATACCAGGAAGGGGAGGGCCCAAATATATCTGCTGGAAGCGAGGGAGCCTGTATTATACCAGGAAGGGGAGGGCCCAAATATATCTGCTGGAAGTGAGGGCGTCCGTATTATACCAGGAAGAAGAGGACCCAGCATATCTGCTGGAAGCGAGAGCGCCCGTATTATACCAGGAAGGGGAGGGCCCAAATATATCTGCTGGAAGTGAGGGCGTCCGTATGATACCAGGAACAGGAGGGCCCAAACATATCTGCTGAAAGCGACGACGTCCGTATTAGACCAGGACAACACTTTCGCAGCAAAATTCCCCAAACTGCAAAGGTGCGGAGTGTGGACCAAAAGGGGGATAAGTAAAGATATTTATTAGTGCGGTGCAGAAAGGATTGATCACAGCGTAACACACATCTATGGATTATTTTATTATTTATCCCATTATTATACCACCTGACTATGCCCCTGATGTACTCTCCCTGGCTTACATGTACCCCCACATTATAAACTAAAACACTAGCAATGCTCAAAGAGAACAACTACAAAGCAATACGGCGCTCCCTCCCTTCTGAACCCTACAGCGTGCTCAGACTGCAGTTCCTTCCACATATATGGCATCACCAAACCCGGGAGAACCCGTTTAACAGTTTTTGGTGTGTGTCTTCAGTGGCATAAGCTGGACACCACATATTTGCCACTGAATTGGCATATCTGGGGAAAAATGTAAATTTTTACTTTGCACTATCCGCAGCGCATTTCTCTATGGAAAAGTCCTGTGGGGTGAAAATGCTCACTACACCCCTTAATAAATGCCCTGAGAGTAGGGCTTGGCGATTAATCAAATTAATTTGATTGATTAGCCCCCAAGGACTCTCACAATTCTGTTTTAGAACAGAATCGTTAAATTGATTCTTTAGTGGCGCCGTCGCACCGTGCTGCACGTGCCTGGTCTGCCCCGCCGTCTCGTAACTTCCAGGAGACTCCTCGTATATAGCGATACGACCCACTGTAGATAACCCCTCCCTCGCAGATCGCACCACCACCCCCCCTTGCCAATTGCATCACCCCCCCTTGTAGATCGTACCACAGTAGCTGCCACTAGCAGCGGAATCCCCGGCCAAAGCGCCGGCAACCTCTGCCTGGGAATTCAGCTCCTAGTGGCAGCAACGGCGGCGATATCTACAAGGAAGAAGGGGGGTGCGATCTACAAGGGAGGAGGGGTGCTGCGATCTACATGGTGAGTGGGGGTGCTATCTGCAAGGGTGTGTGGCACTATGTGGGCACTATGTCACTATATGTGGGCACTGTGGCACTATCGACATGGGCACTGTGGCCCTATATTGGGGGATTGGCACTATGTGGGCACTGTCACTATATATGGGTACAGTGACACAAACTATATGGGCACTGTGGCACTATATGTGGGCACTGTGGCACTTTCTACATGGGCACTGTGGCCCTATATTGGTGGAATGGCACTATGTGGGCCCTGTGGCACTATATGTGGGCACTGTGACACAATCTACATGGGCACTGCTGTTTTCAGGGGATTAATAAAAAATACCCTGACAAATTAAATCCATCCTTAATAATAATAATAATAATAAATAATTTTTTAAACGGCCATGAAAAAACGGACGGACTGGAAATGGATGAGAACTTGGAGACACTGATGCAAAATGAACAGGAGATACTGACATTTGGCCATTTTTCTTTCACTGTTGTGACTGCAGCCGAAATGTCTATGATGCCAGGAGTCCCGGTCACATGTACCATGGTCGGGCGGGGAAATTTGGCGGACACACGGACAGTTTTCAAAGTCCAATCACAGTCGTGTGAATCCGGCCTTAATGTCATTTATTAAAATCCTATGGTGGGGCCGGTACCGCGCAGGGTCCTGCTTACACTGCAGACGCTATCATGTAATCTCTCCCCAGAGCGCCCGCTCCGCACTAGCAGAAAAAAAACCTGAAGAAAATCGAGATTCAAATCGAAAATCGCCCAAAGTGTCGAAAAAAATCCATATTTGATTATTTGCCAAAATCGCCCAGCCCTACTTGAGGGGCGTCGTTTTCTCAGGGGTTTCTTTTATTATTTCACATCAGAGTCGCTGCAATTATGATCCAATACTTTGTAAATCACCAAATTAGGCCTCAACTCCGCATGGTACTCTCTCTCCTGAGCCCTTTCGTATGTCCAGACAAAAGATTAGGGCCACATGTAGGGTGATTCCAAAACCGGGAAACACAGCATAATAATGAGAGCGGTCTTGTTATGGTGGCACAAGCCGGGCACCACATATTGGCATATCTATGGAAAAAAATCACTCTGCAACATCGAGTGCACACTAATTTCTGCTGTGGGGTTAACATGATCACTACACCCCTAGGTGAATACTTTGAGGGGTGTCATTTCCAAAATGTGGTCAGTTCTGGGGGGTTTCCACTGTTTTGGTCCCACGGGCGCCCAGAAACCAATCCAGCAAAATCTACACTTCAAAAGCCAAATGGCGCTCCTTCCCTTCTGAGCCCCGCCGCGTGCCCAAACAGCAGTTTATGACTACATATGGGGTATTGTCGTACTCGGGAGAAATTGCTTTACAAATGTTAGGGCTCTTTTTTTCCTTTATTAATTGTAATAAAATATATGAAACATCCCTCGGGTCAAAATTCTCACTACACCCCTAGATGAAGGGGTCTAGTTTCATAAATGGAGACACTTTTGGGGAGTTTCCACTGTACTGGTACCTTAGGGGCTTTGCAAATGCGACATGGTGCCGAGTAACCAATCCAGGAAAATCTGTGCTCCAAAAGCCAAATGGCGCTCCTTCCCTTCTGAGCCCCGCCGTGTGCCCAGACAGCAGTTTATGGTCACATATGGGGTATTACCGTAATCCAGACAAGTTGCTTTACAAATGTTAGGGGCCTTTTTCTTCTTTATTCCTTGTGGACATTGTTTTTTTGGTTTTTTTAGCTTACACGACATCTTATTGGAAAAAAATGTCATTTCCATTTTCACTAATCTAATCTAGGAAACACCTGAGAGGTCAAAATGCTCACTACACCCCAAAATGGGGTCTTTTGGGGGTTTTCCCAATGCTTTGGCATCACAAGACCTCTTCAAACCCGACATCTTTGCTTCTGAGGCCGATGCTTCATTTCAATCGCACTAGGGTCCCATATGGGATATTTGTAAAAACAAAAGAATCTGGGCAATAAATATTGAGTTGTGTTTCTCTGGTAAAACCTTCCGTGTTACAGAAAAGAATTGATTAAAAATGAATTTCTGCACAAAAAATGTGTAAATCTCCCCTCTACTTTGCTTTATTTCCTGTGAAACGTCTAGAGGGTTAAGAAACTGTCTAAATGCTGTTTTGAATACTTTGAGGGGTGCAGTTTTTAAAATGGGGTGACTTATGGGGGTTTGTATTGTATGGGCCCCTCAAAGCCACTTCACACCTGAACTGGCCCCTGTAATAACGGCCTTTTGACATTTTTGTTAAGATGTGAGAAATTGCTGCTAAAGTTCTAAGGGTATGTTCACACGGCCTATTTACGGACGTAATTCGGGCGTTTTTGCCCCGAATTACGTCTGAAAATAGCGCCTCAATAGCGCTGACAAACATCTGCCCATTGAAAGCAATGGGCAGACGTTTGTCTGTTCACACGAGGCGTATATTTACGCGCCGCTGTCAAATGACGGCGCGTAAATAGACGCCCGCGTAGAAGAAGTGACCTGTCACTTCTTTGGCCGTAATTGGAGCCGCTATTCATTGACTCCAATGAATAGCAGCGCTAATTACGGCCGTAATTGACGCGGCGTTCAAGCGCCTGCACATGCCGGTACGGCTGAAATTACGGGGATGTTTTCAGGCTGAAACATCCCCGTAATTTCAGCCGTTACGGACCCCCGCCGTGTGAACATACCCTAAGTCTTGTAACGTCCTAGAAAAATAAAAGGATGTTCAAAAACGATGCAAATATAAAGTAGACAAATGGGGGATGTTAATTAGCAACAATTTTGTGTGTCATTACTCTCTGTCTAACATTTAAATTTAGAAAAATGAAAATTTTTCGCTACATTTTAGTGTTTTTCACAATTAAATACTGAACGTATCGAACAAATTTTACCACTAACTTAAAGACCAATGTGTCACAAGAAAACAAACAGACATGCCTGACGAAGATCTCAGTGCGAGACTGAAACGCTCGCAGTGTTTGATTTTATAAGATTGTATGAATAATCGCCGATCCTTTTGAAGTCGACTGCAAGTTTATCTGAATAGCAGCACAAGAGCTCCGAGAAAGGACTTTCTTTTTCTATATTCTAACATTGATTAACACAAAAAGTGACACGTCAGATTTGAAAATTAAGGCTCTGTCAGAAGGTCAAAAGTGGCTGCAGCGGGAAGGGGTTAAAGTACGTATCGCTGGCGCCACGTGGCACATCTGCGCCAGGTAGCTCCGCACATATAAACAGGATGCAGGTGACAAGAATTAATCGTTTATTGCGGATTTGTACCTTTTAGATTACACTGGAGGGAACATTAATGACATCATCAGTTTACCATACGTACATGTGACGCGGCTGTGCGGATCTTATGCTGCCGCTGCGCTTCATATTGTTTTGTATGAGCTCATCGGTCCCATGTAATTCACATATTGCAGAGTAACCAATAATTAGATTTTAGATCTTACCAGTTGCTGCCCCTGGACACCCCATGCCGCGTGCTGCAATACCGAGTCCTCCACCTCTGGGGGGTTCAACTCCCAAACTTCCCTAAAACACAAACATTCCAAATCAATCCTGTTAAACAAAGTTGGTGTCTGCCGCAAGAAGTCTACATTGTCTACAGATATCGGGGCAGGCTGGGGACATTGTCTACAGATATCGGGGCAGGCTGAGGACATTATCTACAGATATCGGGGCAGGCTGGGGACATTGTCTACAGATATCAGGGCAGGTTGGGGACATTATCTACAGATATCGGGGGCAGGCTGAGGACATTATCTACAGATATCGGGGGCAGGCTGAGGACATTATCTACAGATATCGGGGCAGGCTGGGGACATTATCTACAGATATCGGGGCAGGCTGAGGACATTATCTACAGATATCGGGGCAGGCTGAGGACATTATCTACAGATATCGGGGCAGGCTGGGGACATTGTCTACAGATATCAGGGCAGGCTGGGGACATTATCTACAGATATCAGGGCAGGCTGGGGACATTATCTACAGATATCGGGGCAGGCTGGGGACATTATCTACAGATATCGGGGCAGGCTGAGGACATTATCTACAGATATCGGGGCAGGCTGGGGACATTGTCTACAGATATCAGGGCAGGCTGGGGACATTATCTACAGATATCAGGGCAGGCTGGGGACATTATCTACAGATATCGGGGCAGGCTGGGGACATTATCTACAGATATCAGGGCAGGCTAAGGACATTATCTACAGATATCAGGGCAGGCTGAGGACA
Source organism: Rhinoderma darwinii (assembly GCF_050947455.1). Classification (NCBI taxonomy): domain Eukaryota; kingdom Metazoa; phylum Chordata; class Amphibia; order Anura; family Rhinodermatidae; genus Rhinoderma; species Rhinoderma darwinii. The sequence continues at coordinate 1,160,572 of NC_134692.1, forward strand.
TTATCTACAGATATCGGGGCAGGCTGAGGACATTATCTACAGATATCAGGGCAGGCTGAGGACATTATCTACAGATATCGGGGCAGGCTGGGGACATTATCTACAGATATCAGGGCAGGCTGAGGACATTATCTACAGATATCAGGGCAGGCTGAGGACATTATCTACAGATATCGGGGCAGGCTGAGGACATTGTCTACAGATATCGGGGCAGGCTGGGGACATTATCTACAGATATCGGGGCAGGCTGGGGACAGTATCTACAGATATCGGGGCAGGCTGGGGACATTATCTACAGATATCGGGGCAGGCTGGGGACATTATCTACAGATATCGGGGCAGGCTGGGGACATTATCTACAGATATCGGGGCAGGCTGAGGACATTATCTACAGATATCGGGGCAGGCTGGGGACATTATCTACAGATATCGGGGCCGAATGAGGACATTGTCTACAGATATCGGGGCAGAATGAGGACATTGTCTACAGATATCGGGGCAGGCTGGGGACAGTATCTACAGATATCGGGGCAGGCTGGGGACATTGTCTACAGATATCGGGGCAGGCTGGGGACATTGTCTACAGATATCGGGGCAGGCTGGGGACATTGTCTACAGATATCGGGGCAGGCTGAGGACATTGTCTACAGATATCGGGGCAGGCTGGGGACAGTATCTACAGATATCGGGGCAGGCTGGGGACATTATCTACAGATATCAGGGCAGGCTGAGGACATTATCTACAGATATCGGGGCAGGCTGGGGACATTATCTACAGATATCGGGGCAGGCTGAGGACATTATCTACAGATATCAGGGCAGGCTGAGGACATTATCTACAGATATCGGGACAGGCTGGGGACATTATCTACAGATATCAGGGCAGGCTGAGGACATTATCTACAGATATCGGGACAGGCTGGGGACATTATCTACAGATATCAGGGCAGGCTGAGGACATTATCTACAGATATCGGGGCAGGCTGGGGACATTATCTACAGATATCGGGGCAGGCTGGGGACATTATCTACAGATATCGGGGCAGACTGGGGACATTATCTACAGATATCGGGGCAGGCTGGGGACATTATCTACAGATATCGGGGAAGGCTGAGGACATTATCTACAGATATCGGGGCAGACTGGGGACATTATCTACAGATATCGGGGCAGGCTGGGGACATTATCTACAGATATCAGGGCAGGCTGAGGACATTATCTACAGATATCGGGGCAGGCTGGGGACATTATCTACAGATATCGGGGCAGGCTGGGGACATTATCTACAGATATCGGGGAAGGCTGAGGACATTATCTACAGATATCGGGGCAGACTGGGGACATTATCTACAGATATCGGAGCAGGCTGGGGACATTGTCTACAGATATCGGGGCAGGCTGGGGACATTATCTACAGATATCGGGGCAGGCTGGGGACATTGTCTACAGATATCGGAGCAGGCTGGGGACATTGTCTACAGATATCGGGGCAGGCTGAGGACATTATCTACAGATATCGGGGGCAGGCTGAGGACATTATCTACAGATATCGGGGAAGGTTGGGGACATTGTCTACAGATATCGGGGGCAGGCTGAGGACATTATCTACAGATATCGGGGCAGGTTGGGGACATTGTCTACAGATATCGGGGCAGGCTGGGGACATTATCTACAGATATCGGGGCAGGCTGGGGACATTGTCTACAGATATCGGGGCAGGCTGAGGACATTGCCTACAGATATCGGGGCAGGCTGGGGAAATTATCTACAGATATCGGGGCAGGCTGAGAACATTATCTACAGATATCGGGGCAGGCTGGGGACATTGTCTACAGATATCGGGGCAGGCTGAGGACATTATCTACAGATATCGGGGCAAGCTGAGGACATTATCTACAGATATCGGGGCAGGCTGAGGACATTATCTACAGATATCGGGGCAGGCTGAGGACATTGTCTACAGATATCAGGGCAGGCTGGGGACATTATCTACAGATATCGGGGCAGGCTGAGGACATTATCTACAGATATCGGGGCAGGCTGAGGACATTATCTACAGATATCGGGGCAGGCTGGGGACATTATCTACAGATATCAAGGCAGGCTGAGGACATTATCTACAGATATCGGGGCAGACTGGGGACATTATCTACAGATATCGGGGCAGGCTGAGGACATTATCTACAGATATCGGGGCAGGCTGAGGACATTGTCTACAGATATCGGGGCAGGTTGGGGACATTATCTACAGATATCAGGGCAGGCTGGGGACAGTATCTACAGATATCGGGGCAGGTTGGGGACATTATCTACAGATATCGGGGCAGGCTGAGGACATTATCTACAGATATCGGGGCAGTCTGAGGACATTATCTACAGATATCAGGGCAGGCTGGGGACATTATCTACAGATATCGGGGCAGGCTGGGGACATTACCTACAGATATCGGGGCAGGCTGAGGACATTATCTACAGATATCAGGGCAGGCTGGGGACATTATCTACAGATATCGGGGCAGGCTGGGGACATTATCTACAGATATCAGGGCAGGCTGAGGACATTATCTACAGATATCGGGGCAGGCTGAGGACATTATCTACAGATATCGAGGCAGGCTGAGGACATTATCTACAGATATCGGGGCAGGCTGGGGACATTATCTACAGATATCGGGGCAGGCTGAGGACATTGTCTACAGATATCAGGGCAGGCTGGGGACATTATCTACAGATATCGGGGCAGGCTGAGGACATTATCTACAGATATCGGGGCAGGCTGAGGACATTATCTACAGATATCGGGGCAGGCTGAGGACATTGTCTACAGATATCGGGGCAGGTTGGGGACATTATCTACAGATATCAGGGCAGGCTGGGGACATTATCTACAGATATCGGGGCAGGCTGAGGACATTGTCTACAGATATCGGGGCAGGTTGGGGACATTATCTACAGATATCAGGGCAGGCTGGGGACATTATCTACAGATATCGGGGCAGGCTGGGGACATTATCTACAGATATCGGGGCAGGTTGGGGACATTATCTACAGATATCAGGGCAGGCTGGGGACATTATCTACAGATATCGGGGCAGGCTGAGGACATTATCTACAGATATCGGGGCAGGTTGGGGACATTATCTACAGATATCAGGGCAGGCTGGGGACATTATCTACAGATATCGGGGCAGGCTGAGGACATTATCTACAGATATCGGGGCAGGCTGAGGACATTATCTACAGATATCGGGGCAGGCTGAGGACATTGTCTACAGATATCGGGGCAGGTTGGGGACATTATCTACAGATATCAGGGCAGGCTGGGGACATTATCTACAGATATCGGGGCAGGCTGAGGACATTATCTACAGATATCGGGGCAGGCTGAGGACATTGTCTACAGATATCGGGGCAGGTTGGGGACATTATCTACAGATATCAGGGCAGGCTGGGGACAGTATCTACAGATATCGGGGCAGGTTGGGGACATTATCTACAGATATCGGGGCAGGCTGAGGACATTATCTACAGATATCGGGGCAGTCTGAGGACATTATCTACAGATATCAGGGCAGGCTGGGGACATTATCTACAGATATCGGGGCAGGCTGGGGACATTGTCTACAGATATCGGGGCAGGCTGAGGACATTATCTACAGATATCGGGGCAGTCTGGGGACATTATCTACAGATATCAGGGCAGGCTGGGGACATTATCTACAGATATCGGGGCAGGCTGGGGACATTATCTACAGATATCGGGGCAGGCTGGGGACATTATCTACAGATATCGGGGCAGGCTGGGGACATTATCTACAGATATCGGGGCAGGCTGAGGACATTATCTACAGATATCGGGGCAGGCTGAGGACATTGTCTACAGATATCGGGGCAGGCTGGGGACATTATCTACAGATATCGGGAGCAGGCTGAGGACATTATCTACAGATATCGGGGCAGGCTGGGGACATTGTCTACAGATATCGGGGCAGGCTGGGGACATTATCTACAGATATCAGGGCAGGCTGAGGACATTATCTACAGATATCGGGGCAGGCTGGGGACATTATCTACAGATATCGGGGCAGGCTGGGGACATTATCTACAGATATCGGGGCAGGCTGAGGACATTATCTACAGATATCGGCGCAGGCTGGGGACATTATCTACAGATATCAGGGCAGGCTGAGGACATTATCTACAGATATCGGGGCAGGCTGGGGACATTATCTACAGATATCGGGGCAGGCTGGGGACATTATCTACAGATATCGGGGCAGGCTGGGGACATTATCTACAGATATCGGGGCAGGCTGGGGACATTATCTACAGATATCTGGGAAGGCTGAGGACATTATCTACAGATATCGGAGCAGGCTGGGGACATTGTCTACAGATATCGGGGCAGGCTGAGGACATTATCTACAGATATCGGGGCAGGCTGGGGACATTATCTACAGATATCGGAGCAGGCTGGGGACATTGTCTACAGATATCGAGGCAGGCTGGGGACATTATCTACAGATATCGGGGCAGGCTGGGGACATTATCTACAGATATCAGGGCAGGCTGAGGACACTATCTACAGATATCGGGGCAGGCTGGGGACATTATCTACAGATATCGGGGCAGGCTGGGGACATTATCTACAGATATCGGGGCAGGCTGGGGACATTATCTACAGATATCAGGGCAGGCTGAGGACATTGTCTACAGATATCGGGGCAGGCTGAGGACATTATCTACAGATATCGGGGCAGTCTGAGGACATTATCTACAGATATCGGGGCAGGCTGGGGACATTATCTACAGATATCGGGGCAGGCTGAGGACATTATCTACAGATATCGGGGCAGTCTGAGGACATTATCTACAGATATCGGGGCAGGCTGGGGACATTATCTACAGATATCGGGGCAGGCTGAGGACATTATCTACAGATATCGGGGCAGGCTGAGGACATTATCTACAGATATCGGGGCAGGCTGAGGACATTATCTACAGATATCGGGGCAGGCTGGGGACATTATCTACAGATATCGGGGCAGGCTGGGGACATTGTCTACAGATATCGGGGCAGGCTGGGGACATTGTCTACAGATATCGGGGCAGTCTGAGGACATTGTCTACAGATATCAGGGCAGGCTGGGGACATTATCTACAGATATCGGGGCAGGCTGAGGACATTATCTACAGATATCGGGGCAGGCTGAGGACATTATCTACAGATATCGGGGCAGGCTGAGGACATTGTCTACAGATATCGGGGCAGGTTGGGGACATTATCTACAGATATCAGGGCAGGCTGGGGACATTATCTACAGATATCGGGGCAGGCTGAGGACATTGTCTACAGATATCGGGGCAGGTTGGGGACATTATCTACAGATATCAGGGCAGGCTGGGGACATTATCTACAGATATCGGGGCAGGCTGGGGACATTATCTACAGATATCGGGGCAGGTTGGGGACATTATCTACAGATATCAGGGCAGGCTGGGGACATTATCTACAGATATCGGGGCAGGCTGAGGACATTATCTACAGATATCGGGGCAGGTTGGGGACATTATCTACAGATATCAGGGCAGGCTGGGGACATTATCTACAGATATCGGGGCAGGCTGAGGACATTATCTACAGATATCGGGGCAGGCTGAGGACATTATCTACAGATATCGGGGCAGGCTGAGGACATTGTCTACAGATATCGGGGCAGGTTGGGGACATTATCTACAGATATCAGGGCAGGCTGGGGACATTATCTACAGATATCGGGGCAGGCTGAGGACATTATCTACAGATATCGGGGCAGGCTGAGGACATTGTCTACAGATATCGGGGCAGGTTGGGGACATTATCTACAGATATCAGGGCAGGCTGGGGACAGTATCTACAGATATCGGGGCAGGTTGGGGACATTATCTACAGATATCGGGGCAGGCTGAGGACATTATCTACAGATATCGGGGCAGTCTGAGGACATTATCTACAGATATCAGGGCAGGCTGGGGACATTATCTACAGATATCGGGGCAGGCTGGGGACATTGTCTACAGATATCGGGGCAGGCTGAGGACATTATCTACAGATATCGGGGCAGTCTGGGGACATTATCTACAGATATCAGGGCAGGCTGGGGACATTATCTACAGATATCGGGGCAGGCTGGGGACATTATCTACAGATATCGGGGCAGGCTGGGGACATTATCTACAGATATCGGGGCAGGCTGGGGACATTATCTACAGATATCGGGGCAGGCTGAGGACATTATCTACAGATATCGGGGCAGGCTGAGGACATTGTCTACAGATATCGGGGCAGGCTGGGGACATTATCTACAGATATCGGGAGCAGGCTGAGGACATTATCTACAGATATCGGGGCAGGCTGGGGACATTGTCTACAGATATCGGGGCAGGCTGGGGACATTATCTACAGATATCAGGGCAGGCTGAGGACATTATCTACAGATATCGGGGCAGGCTGGGGACATTATCTACAGATATCGGGGCAGGCTGGGGACATTATCTACAGATATCGGGGCAGGCTGAGGACATTATCTACAGATATCGGCGCAGGCTGGGGACATTATCTACAGATATCAGGGCAGGCTGAGGACATTATCTACAGATATCGGGGCAGGCTGGGGACATTATCTACAGATATCGGGGCAGGCTGGGGACATTATCTACAGATATCGGAGCAGGCTGGGGACATTGTCTACAGATATCGAGGCAGGCTGGGGACATTATCTACAGATATCGGGGCAGGCTGGGGACATTATCTACAGATATCAGGGCAGGCTGAGGACACTATCTACAGATATCGGGGCAGGCTGGGGACATTATCTACAGATATCGGGGCAGGCTGGGGACATTATCTACAGATATCGGGGCAGGCTGGGGACATTATCTACAGATATCAGGGCAGGCTGAGGACATTGTCTACAGATATCGGGGCAGGCTGAGGACATTATCTACAGATATCGGGGCAGTCTGAGGACATTATCTACAGATATCGGGGCAGGCTGGGGACATTATCTACAGATATCGGGGCAGGCTGAGGACATTATCTACAGATATCGGGGCAGTCTGAGGACATTATCTACAGATATCGGGGCAGGCTGGGGACATTATCTACAGATATCGGGGCAGGCTGAGGACATTATCTACAGATATCGGGGCAGGCTGAGGACATTATCTACAGATATCGGGGCAGGCTGAGGACATTATCTACAGATATCGGGGCAGGCTGGGGACATTATCTACAGATATCGGGGCAGGCTGGGGACATTGTCTACAGATATCGGGGCAGGCTGGGGACATTGTCTACAGATATCGGGGCAGTCTGAGGACATTATCTACAGATATCAGGGCAGGCTGGGGACATTATCTACAGATATAAGGGCAGGCTGAGGACATTATCTACAGATATCTGGGCAGGCTGGGGACATTATCTACAGATATCAGGGCAGGCTGGGGACATTATCTACAGATATCAGGGCAGGCTGAGGACATTGTCTACAGATATCAGGGCAGGTTGGGGACATTATCTACAGATATCGGGGCAGGCTGGGGACATTATCTACAGATATCAGGGCAGGCTGGGGACATTATCTACAGATATCAGGGCAGGCTGAGGACATTATCTACAGATATCGGGGCAGGCTGGGGACATTGTCTACAGATATCAGGGCAGGCTGGGGACATTATCTACAGATATCAGGGCAGGCTGAGGACATTGTCTACAGATATCAGGGCAGGTTGGGGACATTATCTACAGATATCAGGGCAGGCTGGGGACATTGTCTACAGATATCAGGGCAGGCTGGGGACATTATCTACAGATATCAGGGCAGGCTGAGGACATTGTCTACAGATATCAGGGCAGGTTGGGGACATTATCTACAGATATCGGGGCAGGCTGGGGACATTATCTACAGATATCGGGGCAGGCTGAGGACATTATCTACAGATATCGGGGCAGGCTGGGGACATTAGGGATGATGCAATTAAACAGATGGTGTCTGTGACGTGAGGTCTGGAGCTGCCGACGCACCTGGTGTGGATGTTGTAGATCACATAGGAGCCGGTGAATGAATAGTGAAATACCTGGAATTAAAGGAAATCCAGTTATTATCATCACAGAGAAGCGAATAGAATTATAATCCCCAGTCTCCATGGATGTTGTGAGTAGTGGTCACTGACCAATATAATGCAAACGATATCCACTCTACATGAACGGCTCAGTGCTATAGGTCAATAACCATGAATAGTACCAAAAAATAATTTAACCATTGAACCTCCCTCCCCGGGCGGCACCGGCCACGGACGCTTCTTGCCATATATTAGTAGGGTTGCGTTTTGTCTTCTACACTTTGGCCATTCGCACTTTAGTGGTCACAATTATTCCTGGTCCTTTGCGCTGTACGGGTAATATATTGGTTGCTGCCCTTGTGCCCCCCCCCCCCCCCGGGGACGCAGCCTTACGCTTTCGGGCACTGGTTTTAATGTATATTTGATGACATTTTTCAATCACGATTTCTAGTTTTTCACTTTCGTAGCTGTAGGAGAAGGACGTTGTAGATCCGCTAGAACTCATTCGATAAAGCTTCATCTTCAGAAGCGTCTGATGGGATCAGTGTCCTCGGCGTCCGGTGCTGCGCCGCTCGTCTGTGAGGATGATGATCAGGTCACTCTACACCGGCTGAGACCTATGAATTATTCAGATTAACTACGAGACTGAAATCCTCGGCACGGGGGTCACTCAGATCTGCTGGAGCATAAGACATTGGATGACGAGGGGACAGAAGCGAAGAGCCAAATGTAGGGGACACGTAGCCCACGGCTCATACCTTCATTATCCACGTTATGGCGGCATCAGTGGAGGCCATGATAAAAGACGCACCCCCATTATTCATGAGAATCCGACCCCTCATTCAGCACCCCCCCACTCCCTGCCCCCCATTATTCATGAGAGCCCGACCCCTCATTCAGCACCCCCCCACTCCCTGCCCCCCATTATTCATGAGAACCCGACCCCTCATTCAGCACCCCCCCCACTCCCTGCCCCCCATTATTCATGAGAGCCCGACCCCTCATTCAGCACCCCCCCACTCCCTGCCCCCCATTATTCATGAGAGCCCGACCCCTCATTCAGCACCCCCCCCACTCCCTGCCCCCCATTATTCATGAGAGCCCGACCCCTCATTCAGCACCCCCCCACTCCCTGCCCCCCATTATTCATGAGAACCCAACCCCTCATTCAGCAGCCCCCCAGTCTCTGCCCCCCCCCTCATTCAGCAGCACTTCCCCCACCCCAATATACAGATAGTGGCTGGTGACGGCTCCTGCAGCTTCATGTGTCCGACCCCCCCCCCAGGTATAAAAGATGGAGGAGCCGTGTACTGACCAAGACCTGTATATGTTGTGTCACCCGCATGATTGTAAGCTCTTGTGATCAGCGTCCTCACTCCTCTCCTCATAGATTGTAAGCTCTTGTGATCAGCGTCCTCACTCCTCCTCTCCTCATAGATTGTAAGCTCTTGTGATCAGTGCCCTCACTCCTCTCCTCATAGATTGTAAGCTCTTGTGATCAGTGTCCTCACTCCTCTCCTCATAGATTGTAAGCTCTTGTGATCAGAGTCCTCACTCCTCTCCTCATAGATTGTAAGCTCTTGTGATCAGCGTCCTCACTCCTCCTCTCCTCATAGATTGTAAGCTCCTGTGATCAGCGTCCTCACTCCTCTCCTCCTCATAGATTGTAAGCTCTTGTGATCAGAGTCCTCACTCCTCTCCTCATAGATTGTAAGCTCTTGTGATCAGCGTCCTCACTCCTCTCCTCCTCATAGATTGTAAGCTCTTGTGATCAGCGTCCTCACTCCTCTCCTCATAGATTGTAAGCTCTTGTGATCAGCGTCCTCACTCCTCTCCTCCTCATAGATTGTAAGCTCTTGTGATCAGTGTCCTCACTCCTCTCCTCATAGATTGTAAGCTCTTGTGATCAGCGTCCTCACTCCTCTCCTCCTCCTCATAGATTGTAAGCTCTTGTGATCAGTGTCCTCACTCCTCTCCTCCTCATAGATTGTAAGCTCTTGTGATCAGCGTCCTCACTCCTCCTCTCCTCATAGATTGTAAGCTCTTGTGATCAGCGTCCTCACTCCTCCTCTCCTCATAGATTGTAAGCTCTTGTGATCAGCGTCCTCACTCCTCTCCTCATAGATTGTAAGCTCTTGTGATCAGCGTCCTCACTCCTCTCCTCATAGATTGTAAGCTCTTGTGATCAGTGTCCTCACTCCTCCTCTCCTCATAGATTGTAAGCTCTTGTGATCAGCGTCCTCACTCCTCTCCTCATAGATTGTAAGCTCTTGTGATCAGCGTCCTCACTCCTCTCCTCATAGATTGTAAGCTCTTGTGATCAGTGTCCTCACTCCTCTCCTCCTCATAGATTGTAAGCTCTTGTGATCAGCGTCCTCACTCCTCTCCTCATAGATTGTAAGCTCTTGTGATCAGCGTCCTCACTCCTCTCCTCATAGATTGTAAGCTCTTGTGATCAGTGTCCTCACTCCTCTCCTCCTCATAGATTGTAAGCTCTTGTGATCAGTGTCCTCACTCCTCTCCTCATAGATTGTAAGCTCTTGTGATCAGCGTCCTCACTCCTCTCCTCCTCATAGATTGTAAGCTCTTGTGATCAGTGTCCTCACTCCTCCTCTCCTCATAGATTGTAAGCTCTTGTGATCAGCGTCCTCACTCCTCTCCTCATAGATTGTAAGCTCTTGTGATCAGCGTCCTCACTCCTCTCCTCATAGATTGTAAGCTCTTGTGATCAGTGTCCTCACTCCTCTCCTCCTCATAGATTGTAAGCTCTTGTGATCAGCGTCCTCAGTCCTCTCCTCCTCATAGATTGTAAGCTCTTGTGATCAGCGTCCTCACTCCTCCTCTCCTCATAGATTGTAAGCTCTTGTGATCAGCGTCCTCACTCCTCTCCTCCTCATAGATTGTTAGCTCTTGTGATCAGCGTCCTCACTCCTCTCCTCATAGATTGTAAGCTCTTGTGATCAGCGTCCTCACTCCTCCTCATAGATTGTAAGCTCTTGTGATCAGTGTCCTCTCTCCTCTTCTCCTCATAGGCTGTAAGCTCTTGTGATCAGTGTCCTCACTCCTCCTCTCCTCATAGATTGTAAGCTCTTGTGATCAGTGTCCTCCTCTTCTCCTCATAGGCTGTAAGCTCTTGTGATCAGCGTCCTCACTCCTCTCCTCATAGATTGTAAGCTCTTGTGATCAGTGTCCTCCTCTTCTCCTCATAGGCTGTAAGCTCTTGTGATCAGCGTCCTCACTCCTCCTCTCCTCATAGATTGTAAGCTCTTGTGATCAGCGTCCTCACTCCTCCTCTCCTCATAGATTGTAAGCTCTTGTGATCAGCGTCCTCACTCCTCTCCTCCTCATAGATTGTAAGCTCTTGTGATCAGTGTCCTCACTCCTCTCCTCATAGATTGTAAGCTCTTGTGATCAGCGTCCTCACTCCTCTCCTCCTCATAGATTGTAAGCTCTTGTGATCAGCGTCCTCACTCCTCTCCTCCTCATAGATTGTAAGCTCTTGTGATCAGCGTCCTCACTCCTCCTCACCTCATAGATTGTAAGCTCTTGTGATCAGTGTCCTCACTCCTCCTCTCCTCATAGATTGTAAGCTCTTGTGATCAGCGTCCTCACTCCTCCTCTCCTCATAGATTGTAAGCTCTTGTGATCAGCGTCCTCACTCCTCTTCTCCTCATAGATTGTAAGCTCTTGTGATCAGCGTCCTCACTCCTCTCCTCATAGATTGTAACCTCTTGTGATCAGTGTCCTCACTCCTCTCCTCCTCATAGATTGTAAGCTCTTGTGATCAGCGTCCTCACTCCTCCTCTCCTCATAGATTGTAAGCTCTTGTGATCAGCGTCCTCACTCCTCCTCTCCTCATAGATTGTAAGCTCTTGTGATCAGCGTCCTCACTCCTCTCCTCATAGATTGTAAGCTCTTGTGATCAGTGTCCTCACTCCTCTCCTCCTCATAGATTGTAAGCTCTTGTGATCAGCGTCCTCACTCCTCTCCTCCTCATAGATTGTAAGCTCTTGTGATCAGTGTCCTCACTCCTCCTCACCTCATAGATTGTAAGCTCTTGTGATCAGTGTCCTCACTCCTCTTCTCCTCATAGATTGTAAGCTCTTGTGATCAGCGTCCTCACTCCTCTCCTCATAGATTGTAAGCTCTTGTGATCAGCGTCCTCACTCCTCTCCTCATAGATTGTAAGCTCTTGTGATCAGCGTCCTCACTCCTCTCCTCCTCATAGATTGTAAGCTCTTGTGATCAGTGTCCTCACTCCTCCTCTCCTCATAGATTGTAAGCTCTTGTGATCAGCGTTCTCACTCCTCTCCTCATAGATTGTAAGCTCTTGTGATCAGCGTCCTCACTCCTCTCCTCATAGATTGTAAGCTCTTGTGATCAGTGTCCTCACTCCTCTCCTCCTCATAGATTGTAAGCTCTTGTGATCAGCGTCCTCAGTCCTCTCCTCCTCATAGATTGTAAGCTCTTGTGATCAGTGTCCTCACTCCTCCTCTCCTCATAGATTGTAAACTCTTGTGATCAGCGTCCTCCTCTTCTCCTCATAGATTGTAAGCTCTTGTGATCAGCGTCCTCACTCCTCTCCTCATAGATTGTAAGCTCTTGTGATCAGTGTCCTCACTCCTCTCCTCCTCATAGATTGTAAGCTCTTGTGATCAGCGTCCTCAGTCCTCTCCTCCTCATAGATTGTAAGCTCTTGTGATCAGCGTCCTCACTCCTCCTCTCCTCATAGATTGTAAGCTCTTGTGATCAGCGTCCTCCTCTCCTCCTCATAGATTGTAAGCTCTTGTGATCAGCGTCCTCACTCCTCCTTCTCCTCATAGATTGTAAGCTCTTGTGATCAGTGTCCTCACTCCTCTCCTCCTCATAGATTGTAAGCTCTTGTGATCAGTGTCCTCACTCCTCCTCTCCTCCTCATAGATTGTAAGCTCTTGTGATCAGCGTCCTCACTCCTCCTCTCCTCATAGATTGTAAGCTCTTGTGATCAGTGTCCTCACTCCTCCTCTCCTCATAGATTGTAAGCTCTTGTGATCAGCGTCCTCACTCCTCTCCTCATAGATTGTAAGCTCTTGTGATCAGCGTCCTCACTCCTCCTCTCCTCATAGATTGTAAGCTCTTGTGATCAGCGTCCTCACTCCTCCTCTCCTCATAGATTGTAAGCTCTTGTGATCAGTGTCCTCACTCCTCCTCTCCTCATAGATTGTAAGCTCTTGTGATCAGCGTCCTCGCTCCTCCTCTCCTCATAGATTGTAAGCTCCTGTGATCAGCGTCCTCACTCCTCTCCTCATAGATTGTAAGCTCTTGTGATCAGCGTCCTCACTCCTCCTCTCCTCATAGATTGTAAGCTCTTGTGATCAGCGTCCTCACTCCTCATAGATTGTAAGCTCTTGTGATCAGTGTCCTCACTCCTCTCCTCATAGATTGTAAGCTCTTGTGATCAGCGTCCTCACTCCTCTCCTCATAGATTGTAAGCTCTTGTGATCAGCGTCCTCACTCCTCCTCTCCTCATATATTGTAAGCTCTTGTGATCAGTGTCCTCACTCCTCACCTCCTCATAGAGTGTAAGCTCTTGTGATCAGCGTCCTCACTCCTCCTCTCCTCATAGATTGTAAGCTCTTGTGATCAGTGTCCTCACTCCTCCTCTCCTCATAGATTGTAAGCTCTTGTGATCAGCGTCCTCACTCCTCCTCTCCTCATAGATTGTAAGCTCTTGTGATCAGCGTCCTCACTCCTCCTCTCCTCATAGATTGTAAGCTCTTGTGATCAGCGTCCTCACTCCTCTCCTCATAGATTGTAAGCTCTTGTGATCAGTGTCCTCACTCCTCTCCTCCTCATAGATTGTAAGCTCCTGTGATCAGCGTCCTCACTCCTCTCCTCATAGATTGTAAGCTCTTGTGATCAGCATCCTCACTCCTCCTCTCCTCATAGATTGTAAGCTCTTGTGATCAGCGTCCTCACTCCTCCCCTCATAGATTGTAAGCTCTTGTGATCAGCGTCCTGACTCCTCTCCTCATAGATTGTAAGCTCTTGTGATCAGCGTCCTCACTCCTCCTCTCCTCATAGATTGTAAGCTCTTGTGATCAGCGTCCTCACTCCTCTCTTCCTCATAGATTGTAAGCTCTTGTGATCAGTGTCCTCACTCCTCCTCATAGATTGTAAGCTCTTGTGATCAGTGTCCTCACTCCTCTCCTCCTCATAGATTGTAAGCTCTTGTGATCAGCGTCCTCACTCCTCCTCTCCTCATAGATTGTAAGCTCTTGTGATCAGCGTCCTCACTCCTCCTCTCCTCATAGATTGTAAGCTCTTGTGATCAGTGTCCTCACTCCTCTCCTCATAGATTGTAAGCTCTTGTGATCAGCGTCCTCACTCCTCTCCTCATAGATTGTAAGCTCTTGTGATCAGCGTCCTCACTCCTCTCCTCATAGATTGTAAGCTCTTGTGATCAGCGTCCTCACTCCTCTCCTCATAGATTGTAAGCTCTTGTGATCAGCGTACTGACTCCTCTCCTCATAGATTGTAAGCTCTTGTGATCAGCGTCCTCACTCCTTTTCTCCTCATAGATTGTAAGCTCTTGTGATCAGCGTCCTCACTCCTCTCCTCATAGATTGTAAGCTCTTGTGATCAGCGTCCTCACTCCTCTCCTCATAGATTGTAAGCTCTTGTGATCAGCATCCTCACTACTCTCCTCATAGATTGTAAGCTCTTGTGATCAGTGTCCTCACTCCTCTCCTCATAGATTGTAAGCTCTTGTGATCAGTGTCCTCTCTCCTCTTCTCCTCATAGATTGTAAGCTCTTGTGATCAGTGTCCTCACTCCTCTCCTCCTCATAGATTGTAAGCTCTTGTGATCAGTGTCCTCTCTCCTCTTCTCCTCATAGATTGTAAGCTCTTGTGATCAGCGTCCTCACTCCTCTCCTCATAGATTGTAAGCTCTTGTGATCAGTGTCCTCACTCCTCCTCTCCTCATAGATTGTAAGCTCTTGTGATCAGCGTCCTCCCTCCTCCTCTCCTCATAGATTGTAAGCTCTTGTGATCAGCGTCCTCACTCCTCTCCTCCTCATAGATTGTAAGCTCTTGTGATCAGTGTCCTCACTCCTCCTCATAGATTGTAAGCTCTTGTGATCAGCGTCCTCACTCCTCTCCTCCTCATAGATTGTAAGCTCTTGTGATCAGTGTCCTCACTCCTCCTCATAGATTGTAAGCTCTTGTGATCAGTGTCCTCACTCCTCTCCTCCTCATAGATTGTAAGCTCCTGTGATCAGCGTCCTCACTCCTCCTTCTCCTCATAGATTGTAAGCTCTTGTGATCAGTGTCCTCACTCCTCTCCTCATAGATTGTAAGCTCTTGTGATCAGTGTCCTCTCTCCTCTTCTCCT
Organism: Rhinoderma darwinii; assembly: GCF_050947455.1. Classification (NCBI taxonomy): domain Eukaryota; kingdom Metazoa; phylum Chordata; class Amphibia; order Anura; family Rhinodermatidae; genus Rhinoderma; species Rhinoderma darwinii. The sequence goes on from NC_134692.1 coordinate 1,176,050, forward strand.
CATAGATTGTAAGCTCTTGTGATCAGCGTCCTCACTCCTCTCCTCCTCATAGATTGTAAGCTCTTGTGATCAGCGTCCTCACTCCTCTCCTCATAGACTGTAAGCTCTTGTGATCAGCGTCCTCACTCCTCCTCTCCTCATAGATTGTAAGCTCTTGTGATCAGCGTCCTCACTCCTCCTCTCCTCATAGATTGTAAGCTCTTGTGATCAGCGTCCTCACTCCTCTCCTCCTCATAGATTGTAAGCTCTTGTGATCAGTGTCCTCACTCCTCCTCTCCTCATAGATTGTAAGCTCTTGTGATCAGCGTCCTCACTCCTCCTCTCCTCATAGATTGTAAGCTCTTGTGATCAGCGTCCTCCCTCCTCCTCTCCTCATAGATTGTAAGCTCTTGTGATCAGTGTCCTCACTCCTCTCCTCCTCATAGATTGTAAGCTCTTGTGATCAGCGTCCTCACTCCTCCTCTCCTCATAGATTGTAAGCTCTTGTGATCAGCGTCCTCACTCCTCCTCTCCTCATAGATTGTAAGCTCTTGTGATCAGTGTCCTCGCTCCTCCTCTCCTCATAGATTGTAAGCTCTTGTGATCAGCGTCCTCACTCCTCTCCTCATAGATTGTAAGCTCTTGTGATCAGTGTCCTCACTCCTCTCCTCATAGATTGTAAGCTCTTGTGATCAGCGTCCTCACTCCTCCTCTCCTCATAGATTGTAAGCTCTTGTGATCAGCGTCCTCACTCCTCTCCTCATAGATTGTAAGCTCTTGTGATCAGCGTCCTCACTCCTCTCCTCCTCATAGATTGTAAGCTCTTGTGATCAGCGTCCTCACTCCTCCTCTCCTCATAGATTGTAAGCTCTTGTGATCAGCGTCCTCACTCCTCTCCTCATAGATTGTAAGCTCTTGTGATCAGCGTCCTCACTCCTCCTCTCCTCATAGATTGTAAGCTCTTGTGATCAGCGTCCTCACTCCTCTCCTCATAGATTGTAAGCTCTTGTGATCAGCGTCCTCACTCCTCTCCTCATAGATTGTAAGCTCTTGTGATCAGCGTCCTCACTCCTCTCCTCCTCATAGATTGTAAGCTCTTGTGATCAGTGTCCTCACTCCTCCTCTCCTCATAGATTGTAAGCTCTTGTGATCAGCGTCCTCGCTCCTCCTCTCCTCATAGATTGTAAGCTCTTGTGATCAGTGTCCTCACTCCTCTCCTCCTCATAGATTGTAAGCTCTTGTGATCAGCGTCCTCCCTCCTCTCCTCATAGAGTGTAAGCTCTTGTGATCAGCGTCCTCACTCCTCTCCTCATAGATTGTAAGCTCTTGTGATCAGCGTCCTCGCTCCTCCTCTCCTCATAGATTGTAAGCTCTTGTGATCAGTGACCTCACTCCTCTCCTCCTCATAGATTGTAAGCTCTTGTGATCAGTGTCCTCCCTCCTCTCCTCATAGATTGTAAGCTCTTGTAATCAGCGTCCTCACTCCCCCTCTCCTCATAGAGTGTAAGCTCTTGTGATCAGTGTCCTCACTCCTCCTCTCCTCATAGATTGTAAGCTCTTGTGATCAGCGTCCTCGCTCCTCCTCTCCTCATAGATTGTAAGCTCCTGTGATCAGCGTCCTCACTCCTCCTCTCCTCATAGATTGTAAGCTCTTGTGATCAGCGTCCTCACTCCTCCTCTCCTCATAGATTGTAAGCTCTTGTGATCAGCGTCCTCACTCCTTCTCTCCTCATAGAGTGTAAGCTCTTGTGATCAGTGTCCTCACTCCTCTCCTCCTCATAGATTGTAAGCTCTTGTGATCAGCGTCCTCACTCCTCTTCTCCTCATAGATTGTAAGCTCTTGTGATCAGTGTCCTCACTCCTCCTCTCCTCATAGATTGTAAGCTCTTGTGATCAGCGTCCTCGCTCCTCCTCTCCTCATAGATTGTAAGCTCTTGTGATCAGTGTCCTCACTCCTCTCCTCATAGATTGTAAGCTCTTGTGATCAGCGTCCTCACTCCTCCTCTCCTCATAGATTGTAAGCTCTTGTGATCAGCGTCCTCACTCCTCTCCTCCTCATAGATTGTAAGCTCTTGTGATCAGCGTCCTCACTCCTCTCCTCATAGATTGTAAGCTCTTGTGATCAGCGTCCTCACTCCTCCTCTTCTCATAGATTGTAAGCTCTTGTGAACAGCGTCCTCACTCCTCTCCTCCTCATAGATTGTAAGCTCTTGTGATCAGCGTCCTCACTCCTCCTCTCCTCATAGATTGTAAGCTCTTGTGATCAGCGTCCTCACTCCTCCTCTCCTCATAGATTGTAAGCTCTTGTGATCAGCGTCCTTACTCCTCCTCTCCTCATAGATTGTAAGCTCTTGTGATCAGCGTCCTCAGTCCTCTCCTCATAGATTGTAAGCTCCTGTGATCAGCGTCCTCGCTCCTCCTCTCCTCATAGATTGTAAGCTCTTGTGATCAGCGTCCTCACTCCTCCTCTCCTCATAGATTGTAAGCTCTTGTGATCAGCGTCCTCGCTCCTCCTCTCCTCATAGATTGTAAGCTCTTGTGATCAGTGTCCTCCTCTCCTCATAGATTGTAAGCTCTTGTGATCAGTGTCCTCACTCCTCTCCTCATAGATTGTAAGCTCTTGTGATCAGCGTCCTCACTCCTCCTCTCCTCATAGATTGTAAGCTCTTGTGATCAGTGTCCTCACTCCTCTCCTCCTCATAGATTGTAAGCTCCTGTGATCAGCGTCCTCGCTCCTCCTCTCCACATAGATTGTAAGCTCTTGTGATCAGTGTCCTCACTCCTCCTCTCCTCATAGATTGTAAGCTCTTGTGATCAGTGTCCTCACTCCTCTCCTCCTCATAGATTGTAAGCTCCTGTGATCAGCGTCCTCGCTCCTCCTCTCCACATAGATTGTAAGCTCTTGTGATCAGTGTCCTCACTCCTCCTCTCCTCATAGATTGTAAGCTCTTGTGATCAGCGTCCTCACCGTACTGTCTATAGGGAGGGTGTAGAATATATGAAAGACACACGGATACGTATCTATACTCTACACTGACACCTCACATATAGCCTGAGCCCCTCGTTCACCTCGTGCTCCGTTGAATCTTAGTCGCCGCTGTCCGGCTCCATTTCCCAGATATTGAGCAGTAGATGATTACAGGTCTGAGCCTCTATGACTTCTTATCTGGTCTGGAGCCGGTTGAGGGGCCCCGGAGTCCTCCGTCGTCTGGTGTGCACATTACTTCTGGCTCTGCTGCAACCTGATATATAAACCAGCTGAAAGTCAGAAACATCTAATGGTCCATCAATAATTCCACCGTCATGACATCTCCCGTGTGATCGTTCACTACATCGCCAGGTCCAGAAAGGACGTTTATCTGCATCTTCCCTCCAGAACTCTGTTCTGTATCATCACTGCCCAAAATGGGCTCTGGAGGTCGCAGCTGGTGCCGCTCAGGAACAATCAGGGTAAAAGAAGCCGCAAAGCAAAGAGATGAGATTCATCCAAGAACGGTGCTCCAAAGCAGTGAAATTAATGAGACCTCGTCCTGGGCCGGAGAATGGAAGCCGATCACTAGGGATAAACTAAATCTTCCAAATTACTGATCATACGTGTAACCATACAGGGAAGGACTGCTCATACGTGTAACCATACAGGGAAGGACTGCTCATACGTGTAACCATACAGGGAAGGACTGCTCATATGTGTAACCATACAGGGAACGACTGCTCATACGTGTAACTCATACAGGGAACGACTGCTCATACATGTAACCATACAGGGAACGACTGCTCATACATGTAACCATACAGGGAACGACTGCTCATACATGTAACTCATACAGGGAACGACTGCTCATACATGTAACCATACAGAGAACGACTGCTCATACATGTAACCATACAGGGAACGACTGCTCATACATGTAACCATACAGGGAACGACTGCTCATACATGTAACCATACAGGGAACGACTGCTCATACATGTAACCATACAGGGAACGACTGCTCATACATGTAACCATACAGGGAACGACTGCTCATACATGTAACCATACAGGGAACGACTGCTCATACATGTAACTCATACAGAGAACGACTGCTCATACGAGTAACTCATACAGAGAACGACTGCTCATACATGTAACTCATACAGAGAACGACTGCTCATACGTGTAACTCATACAGAGAACGACTGCTCATACGTGTAACCATACAGGGAACGACTGCTCATACGTGTAACTCATACAGGGAACGACTGCTCATACGTGTAACCATACAGGGAAGGACTGCTCATACGTGTAACCATACAGAGAACGACTGCTCATACATGTAACTCATACAGAGAACGACTGCTCATACGTGTAACTCATACAGAGAACGACTGCTCATACATGTAACTCATACAGAGAACGACTGCTCATACGTGTAACTCATACAGAGAACGACTGCTCATACGTGTAACCATACAGGGAACGACTGCTCATACATGTAACTCATACAGAGAACGACTGCTCATACGTGTAACTCATACAGAGAACGACTGCTCATACATGTAACTCATACAGAGAACGACTGCTCATACGTGTAACTCATACAGAGAACGACTGCTCATACGTGTAACTCATACAGAGAACGACTGCTCATACGTGTAACCATACAGGGAAGGACTGCTCATACGTGTAACCATACAGAGAACGACTGCTCATACATGTAACTCATACAGAGAACGACTGCTCATACATGTAACCATACAGGGAACGACTGCTCATACGTGTAACCATACAGAGAACGACTGCTCATACATGTAACTCATACAGAGAACGACTGCTCATACGTGTAACTCATACAGAGAACGACTGCTCATACGTGTAACTCATACAGAGAACGACTGCTCATACGTGTAACCATACAGAGAACGACTGCTCATACGTGTAACTCATACAGAGAACGACTGCTCATACGTGTAACTCATACAGGGAACGACTGCTCATACGTGTAACTCATACAGGGAAGGACTGCTCATACGTGTAACCATACAGGGAAGGACTGCTCAAAGGTGTAACCATACAGGGAAGGACTGCTCATACGTGTAACCATACAGGGAACGACTGCTCATACGTGTAACCATACAGGGAAGGACTGCTCATACGTGTAACCATACAGGGAACGACTGCTCATACGTGTAACCATACAGAGAACGACTGCTCATACGTGTAACCATACAGGGAACGACTGCTCATACATGTAACCATACAGAGAACGACTGCTCATACGTGTAACCATACAGGGAACGACTGCTCATACATGTAACCATACAGAGAACGACTGCTCATACGTGTAACTCATACAGAGAACGACTGCTCATACGTGTAACTCATACAGAGAACGACTGCTCATACACGTAACTCATACAGAGAATGACTGCTCATACACGTAACTCATACAGAGAACGACTGCTCATACGTGTAACTCATACAGAGAACGACTGCTCATACCTGTAACCATACAGAGAACGACTGCTCATACATGTAACCATACAGAGAACGACTGCTCATACACGTAACCATACAGAGAACGACTGCTCATACACGTAACTTATACAGAGAACGACTGCTCATACACGTAACTCATACAGAGAACGACTGCTCATACGTGTAACTCATACAGAGAACGACTGCTCATACGTGTAACTCATACAGAGAACGACTGCTCATACGTGTAACTCATACAGAGAACGACTGCTCATACACGTAACTTATACAGAGAACGACTGCTCATGCATGTAACCATACAGAGAACGACTGCTCATACGTGGAACCATAAAGAGAACGACTGCTCATACGTGGAACCATACAGAGAACGACTGCTCATACGTGTAACCATACAGAGAACGACTGCTCATACGTGTAACCATACAGAGAACGACTGCTCATACGTGTAACCATACAGAGAACGACTGCTTATACGTGTAACCATACAGAGAACGACTGCTCATACATGTAACTATACAGAGAACGACTGCTCATACATGTAACCATACAGGGAACGACTGCTCATACGTGTAACTCATACAGAGAACGACTGCTCATACATGTAACCAGAGAACGACTGCTCATACGTGTAACCATACAGAGAACGACTGCTCATACATGTAACCATACAGAGAACGACTGCTCATATGTGTAACCATACAGAGAACGACTGCTCATACGTGTAACCATACAGAGAACGACTGCTCATACGTGTAACCATACAGGGAACGACTGCTCATACATGTAACCATATAGAGAACGACTGCTCATACATGTAACCATACAGAGAACGACTGCTCATACATGTAACCATACAGAGAACGACTGCTCATACATGTAACCATACAGGGAACGACTGCTCATACATGTAACCATACAGGGAACGACTGCTCATACATGTAACCATATAGAGAACGACTGCTCATACATGTAACCATACAGAGAACGACTGCTCATACGAGTAACCATAAAGAGAACGACTGTATGGTTACATGTATGAGCAGTCGTTCTCTGTATGGTTACTCGTATGAGCAGTCGTTCTCTGTATGGTTACATGTATGAGCAGAGAACGACTGCTCATACATGTAACCATACAGAGAACGACTGCTCATACGTGTAACCATACAGAGAACGACTGCTCATACGTGTAACCATACAGAGAACGACTGCTCATACGTGTAACCATACAGAGAACGACTGCTCATACGTGTAACCATACAGAGAACGACTGCTCATACGTGTAACCATACAGAGAACGACTGCTCATATGTGTAACCATACAGAGAACGACTGCTCATACGTGTAACCATACAGAGAACGACTGCTCATACGTGTAACCATACAGGGAACGACTGCTCATACATGTAACCATACAGAGAACGACTGTTCATACATGTAACCATACAGAGAACGACTGCTCATACGAGTAACCATACAGAGAACGAGTGCTCATACATGTAACCATACAGAGAACGAATGCTCATACACGTAACCATACAGGGAACGACTGCTCATACGTGTAAAACATACTGAGAACGACTGCTCATACGTGTAACCATACAGAGAACGACTGCTCATACACGTAACCATACAGAGAACGACTGCTCATACGTGTAACCATACAGAGAACGACTGCTCATACACGTAACCATACAGAGAACGACTGCTCACACGTGCAACCACAGAACGACTGCTGATACGTGTAACCATACAGAGAACGACTGCTCATACGTGCAACCACAGAACGACTGCTCATACATGTAACCATACAGAGAACGACTGCTCATACGTGTAACTCATACAGAGAACGACTGCTCATACATGTAACCATACAGAGAACGACTGCTCATACATGTAACCATACAGAGAACGACTGCTCATACGTGTAACCATACAGAGAACGACTGGTCATACGTGTAACCATACAGAGAACGACTGCTCATACGTGTAACCATACAGAGAACGACTGCTCATACATGTAACCATACAGAGAACGACTGCTCATACGTGTAACCATACAGAGAACGACTGCTCATACGTGTAACCATACAGAGAACGACTGCTCATACGTGTAACCATACAGGGAACGACTGCTCATACATGTAACCATACAGAGAACGACTGTTCATACATGTAACCATACAGAGAACGACTGCTCATACGAGTAACCATACAGAGAACGAGTGCTCATACATGTAACCATACAGAGAACGAATGCTCATACACGTAACCATACAGGGAACGACTGCTCATACGTGTAAAACATACTGAGAACGACTGCTCATACGTGTAATCAGAGAACGACTGCTCATACGTGTAACCATACAGGGAACGACTGCTCATACATGTAACCATACAGAGAACGACTGTTCGTTCATACATGTAACCATACAGAGAACGACTGCTCATATGAGTAACCATACAGAGAATGACTGATCATACATGTAACCATACAGAGAACGAATGCTCATACACGTAACCATAGAGAGAACGACTGCTCATACACGCAACCATACAGAGAACGACTGCTCATACACGTAACCATACAGAGAACGACTGCTCATACACGTCACCATACAGAGAACGACTGCTCATACGTGTAACCATGCAGAGAACGACTGCTCATACGTGTAACCATACCGAGAACGACTGCTCATACACGTAACCATACAGAGAACGACTGCTCATACATGCAACCACAGAACGACTGCTCATAGTGTAACCACAGAACGACTGCTCATACGTGTAACCATACAGAGAACGACTGCTCATACATGCAACCACAGAACGACTGCTCATACGTGTAACCATACAGAGAATGACTGCTCATACATGTAACCATACAGAGAACGACTGCTCATACATGTAACCATACAGAGAATGACTGCTCATACATGTAACCATACAGAGAACGACTGCTCATACACGTAACCATACAGAGAACGACTGCTCATACATGTAACCATACAGAGAACGACTGCTCATACGTGTAACTCATACAGAGAACGACTACTCATACATGTAACCATACAGAGAACGACTGCTCATACGTGTAACCATACAGAGAACGACTGCTCATACGTGTAACCATACAGGGAACGACTGCTCATACATGTAACCATACAGGGAACGACTGCTCATACGTGTAACCATACAGAGAACGACTGCTCATACATGTAACTCATACAGAGAACAACTGCTCATACGTGTAACTCATACAGAGAACGACTGCTCATACGTGTAACTCATACAGAGAACGACTGCTCATACGTGTAACTCATACAGAGAACGACTGCTCATACGTGTAACTCATACAGAGAACGACTGCTCATACGTGTAACCATACAGAGATGATTGTTAATTATTCTGATTTGTTCCATTGGTAGATAAGTTTAGGGCAACAAAAAAAAAAGGATTCTGCCCATTACATATATGTTGCAGTGTTGACCCCCTCAATAACCAGTATCACCCTGGTGGGAAATATCGGAACAGGTCAGGGATAATGGACCCTTGTTTAGATTTGCTGCAAATGAGAGGACATCCATATCCCCCATCATATCACAAAGCGGGGACACAATCCCTGCAAAAAAGTAAAAAGGTGACAGCAGAGGCAGCTCTGAACCCCTCAGCTCAGCAGGAGGCCTCCACACGCTCTGTGCTGTGGATGGAAGAGGCCTCCACACGCTCTGTGCTGTGGATGGAGGAGGCCTCCACACGTTCTGTGCTGTGGATGGAGGAGGCCTCCACACGTTCTGTGCTGTGGATGGAGGAGGCCTCCACACGTTCTGTACTGTGGATGGAGGAGGCCTCCACACGTTCTGCGCTGTGGATGGAGGAGGCCTCCACACGTCCTGTGCTGTGGATGGAGGAGGCCTCCACACGCTCTGTGCTGTGGATGGAGGAGGCCTCCACACGTTCTGTGCTGTGGATGGAGGAGGCCTCCACACGTTCTGTGCTGTGGATGGAGGAGGCCTCCACACGTTCTGTGCTGTGGATGGAGGAGGCCTCCACACGTTCTGTGCTGTGGATGGAGGAGGCCTCCACACGTTCTGTGCTGTGGATGGAGGAGGCCTCCACACGTTCTGTACTGTGGATGGAGGAGGCCTCCACACGTTCTGCGCTGTGGATGGAGGAGGCCTCCACACGTCCTGTGCTGTGGATGGAGGAGGCCTCCACACGCTCTGTGCTGTGGATGGAGGAGGCCTCCACACGTTCTGTGCTGTGGATGGAGGAGGCCTCCACACGCTCTGTGCTGTGGATGGAGGAGGCCTCCACACGTTCTGTGCTGTGGATGGAGGAGGCCTCCACACGTTCTGTACTGTGGATGGAGGAGGCCTCCACACGTTCTGCGCTGTGGATGGAGGAGGCCTCCACACGTCCTGTGCTGTGGATGGAGGAGGCCTCCACACGTTCTGTGCTGTGGCTGGAGGAGGCCTCCACACGTTCTGCGCTGTGGATGGAGGAGGCCTCCACACGTCCTGTGCTGTGGATGGAGGAGGCCTCGGGTCTACGTTCAGAGATTCATAGTCTTCGTCGCTGACGTAATTTACCTCTTTTTTGGTTCCAGCGACAGTCACTTGAAACTATAACACTGGACGGGGAGAACAACTGGAAGCTTCTCATGTAACTTTATGCTTCTTATTCTACAAGGAAATCACAAGGAGACTTATTTCTTGTATTTCAGATGTTTGGAAAAGGATTTTGTCTGAGATTGGAGATGAACCGTCAGCGGCTTCAATCTCTGGAGGGGTCTTCACTTTCCAAGGACAATACAAGAACCATCTCATACAGATCCTGTCAGTGCTCAGACACAAGGAGACTCCTATGGCAGTGTAATGAGGCTATTAATGGTGGTCACCTCGCTTCCGTAGACCACTCCAGAATCGCTAAGAAGTTCCAGACAATGAAACCTCAGGTGACTTGATGCATCACTAGTGAGGGGACTTGTAGGTTGTGGGGTACGGTAACCACCATGCACCACTATGATAACACTGGCCCCCAAGTGATTAGGGCCCTGTTATTTCACATTTGCATCAATCTATAAAAATTTATTTTAGACCCCGAAACAGCATGGGCCGAGCTGGTCGTAGTACTCCAGGAGAAGAAGAAGAATTCCAATAAAAGTCTGATCTCCTGGATATAACACAAGAGAGATCAGAGATGAAAAGCCTCTTCACCAAACCATAAGTTCCCCGGCTACGATGGGGAGGATTGTTACTGATTGGATCATCATTAACAAACCACAAAATAATTCAAACCTTTAATAATAATGTTTGTAAAGCCTTAAAAGATGCAGTCTCTATGTGTGACAAAGCGGCCCAGCAAGCCCAGCGTTGCCAGACCACGGGGACATCTACAACCGCACCTGGACCTTCTCAACAAGCCCTGTAGACTGCGGTCTCATCAGCCCCTCAGGGTCCTCTACCATCATTGGCCCCTCACCCATCATGGTTACATCATCTTTACTAGCCCCTCAGGGTCCTCTACCATTATCGTTCCCTCATCCATCATCGGCCCCTCACCAATCACGGTTACGTCATCTTTACTAGCCCCTCAGCGTCCTCTTCCATCACTGGCCCCTCACCCATCATGGTTATGTCATCCATCACTGGCCCCTTACCCATCACGGTTACGTCATCCATCACTGGCCCCTCACCCATCATGGTTACGTCATCCATCACTGGCCCCTCACCCATCACGGTTACGTCATCCATCACTGGCCCCTCACCCATCATGGTTATGTCATCCATCACTGGCCCCTCACCCATCACGGTTATGTCATCCATCACTGGCCCCTCACTCATCATGGTTACGTCATCCATCACTGGCCCCTCACCCATCACGGTTACGTCATCCATCACTGGCCCCTCACCCATCACGGTTATGTCATCCATCACTGGCCCCTCACCCATCATGGTTACGTCATCCATCACTGGCCCCTTACCCATCACGGTTATGTCATCCATCACTGTCCCCTCAGGGTCCTAATCTATCACTAGTCACTTCTAGTCCTCATTTATTACTGCTCAGTCAGGTCCTTTATGTCTAGTCACCCCTTCTCATCATATTGGCCACCTAGGATGATTCCGCATTAGAATTGCTGTTACAGGAAGGAATATGCTATAACTCTCCCTGGATTTGCGCCGTCAGGTGTCAGGACACTTCCCCACAAACAGTAACCATTACCCTGCAGATTAATTTCCTATATTTAATGTGATGTAAACACTTAGAAGCCCCGGACTAATCCATATAATTGTAGCAACATGATTGCTTCTGGTTAATTGCAAGAGATCAATTAGCCGATAATTTAGTCTCAGCCTCCCGAATCCTGACATTTCTTGTAATAAATGGAGATGTAAACACCTCATCGTAGTCGCAGCAGGATAATTACTGATTGATATTCATTAATGTTCTGGATACGAGGGGCGGCCGCCACAGTCTCAGGGAAGCACCCGCTTTATTCAATAACTGGACGGGTCACAACAGAGGTCGAGCTCTCAAGGTCATTTATCAACGCAGAGAAATACAAATGCAGAATCATCTGTACAAATGGACCCATGTGACGGCCAAGTGTCACCTATCGCCCGCAGGTTGGCGGCGCTGGGCGTCTGATAGAAACGTGCCAGGTCCCATCATCCGTGAATCCCGGACCATCACCAGGTGAGTCCTGACATTGAGCATGGACTCTGAGCTTTCCTTCATTCATTGAGGTTTGAGGGTTAGACCTGTTGTTCTAACGAATCCCCCCCTCATCAATTACCCATCATGCTTCAGTAATAACGCCTTCCTTAGAGGGAGATATTCCAGGGACTTTTAGTCAGAGATGACCATTGTGGTCAGTTACCCAGGGGTAATAACGCTACGGAAGCCGGAAACTATAGGAAGGGTATAATGATAATCCACGAGGCTTTACCCTACAGAGTATGGCGGAGGGGAAATTATCGGCAATAAAGAGGGACAGAAGTGATGGGACATAGTCGGGGGTAGATTATAAATGAAAAATATGTGAGACAGGAGTTATGGGATGACAAGATTTAAGGAACCGATTTTCTGTCTTAATTGCAACACGCGCCGACATTCAGGTTCACAATTAAATCGAAACCATTGAAGGTGCGAGAACAGTATTTAAAACGTCAAACATTTTCTCATTGGTGTTAGCAAAAGTGAATGAGGGAGACGGCGTCCGATATTTTAAGATTCAAATGTTTGGGACTGGAGTGACAAGCAGAATGGAAGAAATGTTCAGGTACACGATGGAGGGAAATGACTAAACCTTGGGCCGCGGGCTGTTCGTTCCGGCCTGCTAGGAGGGGGACCGCGGTGGGCACTACAGACTGCTATACTGCCATGTTACTACAGAGACTCTGCTTCTACCCTGACAAGAAGAGAAGAAGTCTCCTCCTCTATACTGCCATGTTACTACAGAGTCTCTGCTCCTACCCCGACAAGAAGAGAAGAACTCCACTCCACTATACTGCCATGTTACTACAGAGTCTCTGCTCCTACCCTGACAAGAAGAGAAGTAGTCTCCTCCACTATACTGCCATGTTACTGCAGAGTCTCTGCTCATACCCCGACAAAAAGTCTCCTCCTCTATACTGCCATATTACTACAGAGTCTCTGCTCCTACCCTGACAAGGAGAAGTCTCCTCCACTATACTGCCATGTTACAATAGTCTCTGCTCCTACCCTGACAAGAAGAGAAGAAGTCTCCTCCTCTATACTTCCATGTTACCACAGAGTCTCTGCTCCTACCCTGACAAGAAGAAGTCTCCTCCACTATACTGCCATGTTACTACAGAGTCTCTGCTCCTACCCCGACAAGAGGAGAAGTCTCCTCCTCTATACTGCCATCTTACTACAGAGTCTCTGCTCCTACCCTGACAAGGAGAAGTCTCCTCCACTATACTGCCATGTTACTACAGAGTCTCTGCTCCTACCCTGACAAGTAGAGAAGAAGTCTCCTCCACTATACTGCCATGTTACTACAAAGTCTCTGCTCCTACCCCGACAAGAAGAGAAGTCTCCTCCTCTATACTACCATGTTACTACAGAGTCTCTGCTCCTACCCTGACAAGGAGAAGTCTCCTCCTCTATACTGCCATGTTACTACAGAGACTCTGCTCCTAACCTGACAAGAAGAAGTCTCCTCCACTATACTGCCATGTTACTACAGAGTCTATGCTCCTACCATGACAAGAAGAGAATAAGTCTCCTCCTCTATACTGCCATGTTACTACAGAGACTCTGCTCCTACCCTGACAATGAGAAGTCTCCTCCACTATTCTGCCATGTTACTACAGAGTCTCTGCTCCTACCCTGACAAGGAGAAGTCTCCTCCTCTATTCTGCCATGTTACTACAGAGTCTCTGCTCCTACCCTGACAAGGAGAAGTCTCCTCCACTATACTGCCATGTTACTACAAAGTCTCTGCTCCTACCCCGACAAGAAGAGAAGTCTCCTCCTCTATACTACCATGTTACTACAGAGTCTCTGCTCCTACCCTGACAAGGAGAAGTCTCCTCCTCTATACTGCCATGTTACTACAGAGACTCTGCTCCTAACCTGACAAGAAGAAGTCTCCTCCACTATACTGCCATGTTACTACAGAGTCTATGCTCCTACCATGACAAGAAGAGAATAAGTCTCCTCCTCTATACTGCCATGTTACTACAGAGACTCTGCTCCTACCCTGACAATGAGAAGTCTCCTCCACTATTCTGCCATGTTACTACAGAGTCTCTGCTCCTACCCTGACAAGGAGAAGTCTCCTCCTCTATTCTGCCATGTTACTACAGAGTCTCTGCTCCTACCCTGACAAGGAGAAGTCTCCTCCACTATACTGCCATGTTACTACAGAGTCTCTGCTCCTACCCTGACAAGAGGAGAAGTCTCCTCCACTATACTGCCATATTACTACAAAGTCTCTGCTCCTACCCTGACAAGAAGAGAAGAAGTCTCCTCCTCTATACTGCCATGTTACTACAGAGACTCTGCTCCTACCCTGACAAGTAGAGAAGAACACTTAGAAGCCCCGGACTAATCCATATAATTGTAGCAACATGATTGCTTCTGGTTAATTGCAAGAGATTAATTAGCCGATAATTTAGTCTCAGCCTCTGACACCCGAATCCTGAAATTTCTTGTAATAAATGGAGATGTAAACACCTCATCGTAGTCGCAGCAGGATAATTACTGATTGATATTCATTAATGTTCTGGATACGAGGGGCGGTCGCCACAGTCTCAGGGAAGCACCCGCTTTATTCAATAACTGGACGGGTCACAACAGAGGTCGAGCTCTCAAGGTCATTTATCAACGCAGAGAAATACAAATGCAGAATCATCTGTACAAATGGACCCATGTGACGGCCAAGTGTCACCTATCGCCCGCAGGTTGGCGGCGCTGGGCGTCTGATAGAAACGTGCCAGGTCCCATCATCCGTGAATCCCGGACCATCACCAGGTGAGTCCTGACATTGAGCATGGACTCTGAGCTTTCCTTCATTCATTGAGGTTTGAGGGTTAGACCTGTTGCTCTAACGAATCCCCCCCTCATCAATTACCCATCATGCTTCAGTAATAACGCCTTCCTTAGAGGGAGATATTCCAGGGACTTTTAGTCAGAGATGACCATTGTGGTCAGTTACCCAGGGGTAATAACGCTACGGAAGCCGGAAACTATAGGAAGGGTATAATGATAATCCACGAGGCTTTACCCTACAGAGTATGGCGGAGGGGAAATTATCGGCAATAAAGAGGGACAGAAGTGATGGGACATAGTCGGGGGTAGATTATAAATGAAAAATATGTGAGACAGGAGTTATGGGATGACAAGATTTAAGGAACCGATTTTCTGTCTTAATTGCAACACGCGCCGACATTCAGGTTCACAATTAAATCGAAACCATTGAAGGTGCGAGAACAGTATTTAAAACGTCAAACATTTTCTCATTGGTGTTAGCAAAAGTGAATGAGGGAGACGGCGTCCGATATTTTAAGATTCAAATGTTTGGGACTGGAGTGACAAGCAGAATGGAAGAAATGTTCAGGTACATGATGGAGGGAAATGACTAAACCTTGGGCCGCGGGCTGTTCGTTCCGGCCTGCTAGGAGGGGGACCGCGGTGGGCACTACAGACTGCTATACTGCCATGTTACTACAGAGACTCTGCTTCTACCCTGACAAGAAGAGAAGAAGTCTCCTCCTCTATACTGCCATGTTACTACAGAGTCTCTGCTCCTACCCCGACAAGAAGAGAAGAACTCCACTCCACTATACTGCCATGTTACTACAGATTCTCTGCTCCTACCCTGACAAGAAGAGAAGTAGTCTCCTCCACTATACTGCCATGTTACTGCAGAGTCTCTGCTCATACCCCGACAAAAAGTCTCCTCCTCTATACTGCCATATTACTACAGAGTCTCTGCTCCTACCCTGACAAGGAGAAGTCTCCTCCACTATACTGCCATGTTACAATAGTCTCTGCTCCTACCCTGACAAGAAGAGAAGAAGTCTCCTCCTCTATACTTCCATGTTACCACAGAGTCTCTGCTCCTACCCTGACAAGAAGAAGTCTCCTCCACTATACTGCCATGTTACTACAGAGTCTCTGCTCCTACCCCGACAAGAGGAGAAGTCTCCTCCTCTATACTGCCATCTTACTACAGAGTCTCTGCTCCTACCCTGACAAGTAGAGAAGAAGTCTCCTCCACTATACTGCCATGTTACTACAAAGTCTCTGCTCCTACCCCGACAAGAAGAGAAGTCTCCTCCTCTATACTACCATGTTACTACAGAGTCTCTGCTCCTACCCTGACAAGGAGAAGTCTCCTCCTCTATACTGCCATGTTACTACAGAGACTCTGCTCCTAACCTGACAAGAAGAAGTCTCCTCCACTATACTGCCATGTTACTACAGAGTCTATGCTCCTACCATGACAAGAAGAGAATAAGTCTCCTCCTCTATACTGCCATGTTACTACAGAGACTCTGCTCCTACCCTGACAATGAGAAGTCTCCTCCACTATTCTGCCATGTTACTACAGAGTCTCTGCTCCTACCCTGACAAGGAGAAGTCTCCTCCTCTATTCTGCCATGATACTACAGAGTCTCTGCTCCTACCCTGACAAGGAGAAGTCTCCTCCACTATACTGCCATGTTACTACAGAGTCTCTGCTCCTACCCTGACAAGAGGAGAAGTCTCCTCCACTATACTGCCATATTACTACAAAGTCTCTGCTCCTACCCTGACAAGAAGAGAAGAAGTCTCCTCCTCTATACTGCCATGTTACTACAGAGACTCTGCTCCTACCCTGACAAGTAGAGAAAAAGTCTCCTCCACTATACTGCCATGTTACTACAGAGTCTCTGCTCCTACTCTGACAAGAGGAGAAGTCTCCTCCTCTATACTGCCATGTTACTACAGAGTCTCTGCTCCTACCCCGACAAGAGGAGAAGTCTCCTCCTCTATACTGCCATGTTACTACAGAGTGTCTGCTCCTACCCTGACAAGAGGAGAAGTCTCCTCCACTATACTGCCATGTTACTACAGAGACTCTGCTCCTACCCTGACAAGGAGAAGTCTCCTCCTCTATACTGCCATATTACTACAGAGTCTCTGCTCCTACCCCGACAAGAGGAGAAGTCTCCTCCTCTATACTGCCATCTTACTACAGAGTCTCTGCTCCTACCCTGACAAGGAGAAGTCTCCTCCACTATACTGCCATGTTACAATAGTCTCTGCTCCTACCCTGACAAGAAGAGAAGAAGTCTCCTCCTCTATACTTCCATGTTACCACAGAGTCTCTGCTCCTACCCTGACAAGAAGAAGTCTCCTCCACTATACTGCCATGTTACTACAGAGTCTCTGCTCCTACCCCGACAAGAGGAGAAGTCTCCTCCTCTATACTGCCATCTTACTACAGAGTCTCTGCTCCTACCCTGACAAGGAGAAGTCTCCTCCACTATACTGCCATGTTACTACAGAGTTTCTGCTCCTACCCTGACAAGTAGAGAAGAAGTCTCCTCCACTATACTGCCATGTTACTACAAAGTCTCTGCTCCTACCCCGACAAGAAGAGAAGCCTCCTGCTCTATACTACCATGTTACTACAGAGTCTCTGCTCCTACCCTGACAAGGAGAAGTCTCCTCCTCTATACTGCCATGTTACTACAGAGACTCTGCTCCTAACCTGACAAGAAGAAGTCTCCTCCACTATACTGCCATGTTACTACAGAGTCTATGCTCCTACCATGACAAGAAGAGAATAAGTCTCCTCCTCTATACTGCCATGTTACTACAGAGACTCTGCTCCTACCCTGACAAGGAGAAGTCTCCTCCACTATTCTGCCATGTTACTACAGAGTCTCTGCTCCTACCCTGACAAGGAGAAGTCTCCTCCACTATACTGCCATGTTACTACAGAGTCTCTGCTCCTACCCTGACAAGGAGAAGTCTCCTCCTCTATTCTGCCATGTTACTACAGAGTCTCTGCTCCTACCCTGACAAGGAGAAGTCTCCTCCACTATACTGCCATGTTACTACAGAGTCTCTGCTCCTACCCTGACAAGAGGAGAAGTCTCCTCCACTATACTGCCATATTACTACAAAGTCTTTGCTCCTACCCTGACAAGAAGAGAAGAAGTCTCCTCCTCTATACTGCCATGTTACTACAGAGACTCTGCTCCTACCCTGACAAGTAGAGAAAAAGTCTCCTCCACTATACTGCCATGTTACTACAGAGTCTCTGCTCCTACCCTGACAAGAGGAGAAGTCTCCTCCTCTATACTGCCATGTTACTACAGAGTCTCTGCTCCTACCCCGACAAGAGGAGAAGTCTCCTCCTCTATACTGCCATGTTACTACAGAGTGTCTGCTCCTACCCTGACAAGAGGAGAAGTCTCCTCCACTATACTGCCATGTTACTACAGAGACTCTGCTCCTACCCTGACAAGGAGAAGTCTCCTCCTCTATACTGCCATATTACTACAGAGTCTCTGTTCCTACCCCGACAAGAGGAGAAGTTGCCTCCTCTATACGGACATGTTACTACAGAGACTCTGCTCCTACCCTGACAAGAAGAGAAGTCTCCTGTAAAGGATCTGCCAGACACAGCTTCTGTGTCGACACCCGTGGGTAATCAGGCTCCCTCCAGTACCTGGTCCATTGGAGAGGATACGGGCCTGAGGAGAGGACTTCAGTACCCGCCCGGGATGTTCACGCTGGGGTATTGCTCAGGAGGTTCCAGCTTCGTTTCCCCAATAAACCAGGTCCACCTAGAAAGGGTCCGGTGGCCCCTCATAAAAGGGGGGGGTACTGTAAAGGATCTGCCAGACACAGCTTTTGTGTCGACGCCCGTGGGTAATCAGTCTGCACCTGCTCCTATAGACTGACTCCATCTTCCACCACTCAGGATGGCAGGCTTAGGAGTGGGAGAGCCTATCACAGCCTGGCCAGACGGAGCTAGCCCACTGTTTATTTATACCTGCCTTTCCTGTTCTTCCTTTGCCTGTGATTCTGCTCTGCTTGTTTCCTGGCTCTGCTGCTGCTGCTGCTTGAACTACTTATCCTCTGCTTGTTATTGACCTTGGCTTACTGACCACTCTCCTGCTCTGCGTTTTGTACCTCGTGCACTCCTGGTTTGACTCGGCTCGTTCACTACTCTCGTTGCTCACGGTTCTCCGTGGGCAGCTGCCCCGTTTCCCTAGCTTCTGTGTACCCTTGTCTGTTTGTCTGTCGTGCACTTACTGAGCGTAGGGACCGTCGCCAAGTTGTACCCCGTCGCCTAGGACGGGTCGTTGCAAGTAGACAGGGACTGAGTGGCAGGTAGATTAGGGCTCACCTGTCTGTCTCCCTACCCCGTCATTACATAATCACAGGCCCATATACCTAGTCTACCCTGGTCCCTGACACAACTATGGACCCCCTTGAGACCCTGGCTCAGCAAATGCTGGGCCTCTCCCTAAAGGTCCAAGCACTGGCTCAGAGGGACAACCTGCATGATGCTACCCTGGTAGTGCCCCCCACCTCACCTCTTGAACCCCACCTCAAGTTGCCTGAGACTTTTTTTCTCCTTTCGGGAGAGTTGTAGGCTCTATTTTCGCTTAAAGCCCCACTCCTCAGGTTCGGAGAGCCAGCTGGTGGGTATAATTATGTCCCGGCTCCAGGACGGGCCCCAAGAATGGGCCTTCTCCTTGGCTCCTGACGCCCCTGAACTTTCCTCCGTTGATCTTTTCTTTTCTGCTCTCGGGCTCATTTATGACGAGACTGACAAGACTGCCTTTGCCGAGAGTCAGCTGGTGACCTTATGTCAGGGTAAGAGACCTGTTGAGGAGTATTGTTCTGACTTTAGGAAGTGGTGTGTAGATTCTCGGTGGAATGAGCCTGCCTTGAGGTGCCAGTTTAGATTGGGTCTGTCGAACGCCCTGAAAGACCTGCTAGTTAGCTATCCCTCTTCTGACTCCCTAGATTAGGTTATGGCTTTAGCGGTACGACTTGACCGACGTCTCAGGGAACGACGACGTGAACGTTTTTGTGCCTTCTTCTCTGACTCCCCCATGATGCCTCCTGAGGTTCCGTTGCTTCGTTCTTCCACGGAAGACTCGGATGTACCTATGCAACTCAGGGCCTCCGTGTCCCCCCAACAACGTAGAGAGTTCCGCAGGAAGAATGGTCTCTGCTTCTACTGTGGGGATGACAAGCATTAAGTGAACAACTGTCCTAGGCGTAAGAATAAGCAGCCGGAAAACTTCCGCGCCTAAGTGATCATCGGGGAGGTTACTTGGGCGCACAGGTATTTCCCGTAAATATGAAACCTAATAAAATCTTGCTTCCCTTTCAGGTCTCTTTTGGTGGTAGGTCTGCTACCGACAGTGCCTTCGTGGATTCAGGGTCTTCTGCTAATATTATGTCTGTGGAATTTGCTATGTCTCTAGCTATGCCATTGATTGATTTGCCTAAACCTGTCCCGGTAGTTGGTATCGACTCCACTCCTCTTGCTAATGGTTATTTTACACAGCATACCCCTGTTTTTGAACTCCTTGTTGGCTCCATGCATTTGGAGCAGTGCTCTGTACTGTTGATGCAGGGATTATCGTCCGATTTGGTTTTAGGCCTTCCCTGGTTGCAGTTGCATAATCCCACGTTTGACTGGAATACTGGGGAGCTTACCAAATGGGGTAAGGAATGCTTGACGTCATGTTTTTCTGTTAATTCTATTTCTCTCCCTGACGAGGTGAACACGCTACCTGAGTTTGTTCAGGACTTCGCTGATCTTTTCTCTAAGGAGGCCTCCGAAGTGTTACCTCCTCATAAAGAATACGATTGCGCAATCGATTTGGTACCAGGAGCTAAGCTCCCTAAGGGTAGGATATTTAATCTCTCTTGTCCCGAACGTGAAGCCATGAGAGAGTATACCCAGGAATACCTGGCCAAGGATTACATTCGCCCCTCTACTTCTCCGGTAGGTGCTGGCTTCTTCTTCGTAGGGAAGAAGGATGGTGGTCTTAGGCCGTGCATTGACTACCGGAACTTGAATAAGGTCACTGTAAGGAACCAGTACCCCCTTCCTTTGATTCCTGATCTCTTCAATCAGGTTCAGGGGGCCCAATGGTTCTCTAAGTTTGATCTACGGGGGGCTTATAACCTTATCCGCATCAAAGAGGGGGATGAGTGGAAGACTGCGTTTAACACGCCCGAAGGTCATTTCGAATACCTCGTCATGCCCTTTGGGTTGTGTAATGCTCCCGCGGTCTTCCAGAATTTCATAAATGGGATTTTAAGAGACTACCTGGGGGTATTTCTTGTAGTGTACCTTGATGACATACTTGTGTTTTCCAAGGACTGGTCCTCCCACATTGAGCATGTCAGGAAGGTGCTCCAGGCCCTTCGGGAAAACAAACTGTTTGCTAAGACCGAAAAATGTGTGTTTGGGGTACAGGAGATACCATTTTTGGGTCAAATCCTCACTCATGAATTCCGCATGGACCCCGCCAAGGTCCAGGCTGTGGTGGAATGGGTCCAACCTGCCTCCCTGAAGGCGTTACAGTGCTTCCTGGGGTTTGCTAATTATTACAGGAGATTTATTGCCAACTTCTCGGTCATCGCTAAGCCTCTTACGGATCTCACTCGCAAAGGTGCTGATCTCCACTGGCCTCCTGAGGCTGTCCAGGCTTTTGAGGTCCTTAAGAAGTGCTTTATCTCGGCCCCAGTGCAGTTTCAGCCCAACCAAATGGAGCCATTCATCGTGGAGGTTGACGCCTCCGAGGTGGAAGTGGGTGCTGTCTTGTCCCAGGGTACCAGGTCCCTCACCCATCTCCGTCCCTGTGCCTACTTCTCCAGGAAGTTTTCGCCCACTGAGAGTAACTATGATATTGGCAACCACGAACTCTTAGCCATTAAATGGGCATTTGAAGAGTGGCGCCACTTCCTGGATGGGGCTAGGCACCAGGTAACGGTCCTTACCGACCACAAGAATCTGGTTTTCTTAGAATCTGCCCGGAGGCTAAACCCGAGACAAGCTCGATGGGCGTTATTTTTTACCAGATTCAACTTTTTGGTCACCTATAGGGCTGGGTCTAAAAATATTAAGGCTGATGCACTGTCGCGTAGCTCCATGGCCAGCCCTCCTTCGGAGGAAGATCCTGCTTGTATTTTGCCTCCAGGTATAATCATTTCCTCTATTGATTCTGATTTAGTCTCCGAAATTGCGGCTGATCAAGGTTCAGCTCCCGGGAACCTTCCTGAGAACAAGCTGTTTGTTCCCCTGCAATTCCGGCTAAGGGTACTTAGAGAAAATCATGACTCTGCACTATCTGGCCATCAAGGCATCCTGGGTACCAAGCACCTCATTGCCAGAAACTACTGGTGGCCTGGGTTGCTTAAAGACGTTAAGGCCTACGTCGCCGCTTGTGAGGTTTGTGCTAGGGCCAAGACTCCCAGGTCCCGACCAGCGGGCTTACTATGTTCTTTGCCCATTCCCTAGAGACCTTGGACCCATATCTCCATGGATTTTATCACCGATTTGCCTCCATCTCAAGGCAAGTCGGTGGTGTGGGTTGTAGTAGACCGCTTCAGTAAGATGTGCCACTTTGTGCCCCTCAAGAAACTACCCAATGCTAAGACGTTAGCTATCTTGTTTGTCAAACACATCCTGCGTCTCCATGGGGTTCCTGTCAATATTGTTTCTGACATTTGTTTCATTGTTTTGGAGAGCCTTCTGTAAAAAGTTGGAGATTGATCTGTCCTTCTCCTCGGCTTTCCATCCTGAAACTAATGGCCTAACGGAGAGGACTAATCAGTCTCTAGAACAATATTTATGGTGTTTTATCTCTGTCAATATGATTGGGTCTCATTCATTCCCCTCGCCGAATTTTCCCTTAATAACCGGGACAGTAACTCGTCAGGGGTCTCCCCCTTTTTCTGTAATTTTGGGTTTAATCCACGGTTCTCCTCCGTTTCACCTGGTAGTTCCAACAATCCCGAGGTAGAGGTCGTTCATCGGGAACTGTGCACAGTCTGGGCCCAGGTTCAGAAGAACCTAGAGGTGTCCCAGAGCATACAAAAGACTCAGGCAGATAGAAGACGTTCTGCTAACCCCTTGTTTGTGGTCGGGAATCTGGTGTGGCTATCTTCAAAAAATTTGCGCCTTAAAGTCCCGTCCAAGAAGTTTGCTTCCTGGTTTATAGGGCCGTACAAGGTCATTGAGGTCCTTAACTCTGTCTCCTTCCGACTGGAGTTGCCCCTGTCTTTTCGAGTACACAACGTGTTTCATGCCTCCCTCCTTAAACACTGCTCCCTGTCCTTGGCTCCCTCGAGGAAACCTCCGGTCCCTGTTCTCACCCCTGAGGGGGTAGAATTCGAGGTGGCCAAGATTGTGGACAGCAGGATGGTCCAAGGCTCCCTCCAGTACCTGGTCCATTGGAGAGGATACGGGCCTGAGGAGAGGACTTCGGTACCCGCCCGGGATGTTCACGCTGGGGTATTGCTCAGGAGGTTCCACCTTCGTTTCCCCAATAAACCAGGTCCACCTAGAAAGGGTCCGTGGCCCCTCATAAAAGGGGGGGGGGTACTGTAAAGGATCTGCCAGACACAGCTTCTGTGTCGACGCCCGTGGTTAATCAGTCTGCACCTGCTCCTATGTCTGTGAGACTGACTCCATCTTCCACCACTCAGGATGGCAGGCTTAGGAGTGGGAGAGCCTATCACAGCCTGGCCAGACGGAGCTAGCTCCCGCCCACTGTCTATTTATACCTGCCTTTCCTGTTCCTCCTTTGCCTGTGATTCTGCTCTGCTTGTTTCCTGGCTCTGCTGCTGCTGCTTGAACTACTTATCCTCTGCTTGTTATTGACCTTGGCTTACTGACCACTCTCCTGCTCTGCGTTTTGTACCTCGTGCACTCCTGGTTTGACTAGGCTCGTTCACTACTCTCGTTGCTCACGGTTCTCCGTGGGCAGCTGCCCCGTTTCCCTAGCTTCTGTGTACCCTTGTCTGTTTGTCTGTCGTGCACTTACTGAGCGTAGGGACCGTCGCCCAGTTGTACCCCGTCGCCTAGGACGGGTCGTTGCAAGTAGGCAGGGACTGAGTGGCGGGTAGATTAGGGCTCACATGTCGGTCTCCCTACCCCGTCATTACATCTCCTCCTCTAGACTGCCATGTTACTACAGAGTCTCTGCTCCAACCCTGACAAGGAGAAGTCTCCTCCTCTATACTGCCATGTTACTACAGAGTCTCTGCTCCTACTCTGACAAGGAGAAGAAGTCTCCTCCTCTATACTGTCATGTTACTACAGAGTCTCTGCTCCTACCCTGACAAGAAGTCTCCTCCACTATACTGCCATGTTACTACAGAGTCTCTGCTCCTACCCTGACAAGAAGAAGTCTCCTCCACTATACTGCCATGTTACTAGAGTCTCTGCTCCAACACTGACAAGGAGAAGTCTCCTCCACTATACTGCCATGTAACTACAGAGACTCTGCTCCTACCCTGACAAGTCGTCATCGTCTGACATGTCCAACTTAGCAGCCATCTCCCGATGTATCTACATGTTGGGCGACCGCTCATAGTCATGACCGTCAGACATTATAACACGCAAGCAGATAAATACAGAGGGGTCATCAATTTGGCTAGGACAAAGATGAGGAGGTCACATGAAATATCAGACAAGTATCTTCTCCATACATTTCAGATACAGTACGTACATCTCCTCGAATAGAGTGTACACAGGGGAGGCTCACCTGCTTCACGTCGTAGGCCAGGAGGACATATCGCTGGTCTGGAGAGAGGGAATATCGAGAGGCTTTAAACGTCACCTAAAAGGAAAAGTGCGGTCAGTCAGAAGCAGTAATCCTGGACTGTGAGAATATGTAAAACAGAATCTAATAAGTTGCTGAAGTAGAAAGTAAAAAACGCACGACGCCACAGTTTTATTCCATTACTGTTGGTGATCTGCTCTGAGGAAAGTCAATTGACCTCACCTCTTGGCGTTGTGCTAGCACAGACACAACGCTGTTGTAGACTTAGAAAGAAATAGGTTCATTAGACCGCTGCAGCCCGGTCCCATCCGGTAACTGGAGGTGGTTACCGCTGTGAAGTATTTGCAGGAAGAAAAAATTGGGCGTTTATGGTCCACCAATTTTTTCTTCCTGCAAATAGAATATAATAAGAGAATGAGACCCTGAAATAGACCTTATGTAGATGTACGTATATCCGCCACCCAAAGTCATGCCTCACCTACTCCTTATAGATTGCAAGCTTCTTATGAGAGGGCACATGACCTTTAAGGGATTCAAGTGCAACTAAACTTTTAAAAAACTTTTGACATGTCCTAAGTTTTGATTCACGGGTGCCTGAGAACTGAGACCTCCACCGATCGCTAAAACGAAGCAGCAGAAGAGCTCGGCTGATCACTGAGCCGCTTCGTTTCGGATCAGCTTTCTTTGGATAGTTCAGCAATCCGAGTATGGACTCAGACTTTCTATGGAGTCCGTACACCGTTACATCGGCTTTCCAAAACAATCTAATCAGAAACGAAGCGGCTCAGCACTTACCTGGGCTCTTCTGCTGCTTCATTTTAGCGATTGGTGGGGACAGGGGGTCTATGTGCTCAGACCCTCGCCGATTAAAACTTCGGACATGTCAAATGTTTCAAAGTTTAGTTAGGCTTTAAGTATTGAATTGGGGGATGGTTATCTTATTAAGTTTTGGGTTGTGGTTAGTATTTAGTCCTTCCGTCTGGTGGTCACACCTTGGAAGCTCCAGGACTTGCGAAGGTTTACAAGAATATATAAAAGTTAAAAAAAAACACCTCACCGCCCTACGAGTCTAAAAAAGTCCAGCGCCCGATAGACCCTCAGTGTGAAGTCCTCCTCTTCTCCAACCCAAGTGAACGCAGTGACGTCGTACCCGCCGGCGCGTGATGGCAGAAGTGTAATAAGAGGCATCGCTCTGATCTTTAGTCTCCGCAGCGCGTGCACGGAAATCTCCCATCTGGTGATGCTTTCCTTCCAATGTCACCACCGCTACTGATAAAACTGGCCGGACATCGAGTGACTCAGAAGACACTGGATTTATTCTACTCACATTAGATATATAAAAAGCTCTTTAATAAAGTAAAAACGTCTATCTGGCCCTGGGCTCCGCCCTGTTGGCTTCACCCGCCCCTGGGCTCCACCCTGTTGGCTTCACCCGCCCCTGGGCTCCACCCTGTTGGCTTCACCCGGCCCTGGGCTCCGCCCTGTTGGCTTCACCCGGCGTGTTTTACATCAAGGGTTCTGCAATCGCAATACTAATCACATATAAACATCACCACAATATACAAAAATGATTCCATCTAGTGGCTGCCATCAGACCGTCATTAATCCCATCTATTTTATAAGTGTGAACATACATATATCTAGCAAGTTACAAATTTATCAAGAGTGAAGAGCGAGTTTTAGAATATAAACCACTTTTGTTTCATGAAATCCATGACCGAGTACTCAGAAAAATGCAATAAACATACAAATAATTAGAAAATCGTATTAAACCAATAGCACAACTTCTTCTGGCCAAATTGTGACACATAATACAAACACAACCACGTAATTTACGCAATAAAAAAGAATAATTGGGGGAGGGGATCATCATTCAGTAAATAAACTTATGTCAATATAGAAAAAAGTGTAAAAAACAAAAACCGCATAACCAATAAAAATTCTACGACAAAAACCCACAATATAAGAAGCGAAGGGCACAGAGAAAAATGTGGAAAATTTCCTGCTAACGCCTCAATGAGTAACTGGGCACTCTTACGTCTTACACATCCCTCGGTGTGGAGAACTACAGATCCCAGCATGGCTGAGGGGCAGTACATCTGTGCTGGGACCACCTCCCTTTCACCATTAACCCCCAATACTACACAAAATGTAATTTGGAGGAAAGGCCACAGCGGACGCCACATCCATAGACACAAAGTTCACCGATATTCCACGTACAACCTCAGAATTGACATTTTTTTTAATCCCAAAAAGGAGGAGCCGCTGACGCTGTCCCAATCTTTTTGATCACCACCCCCGGAACATTCGGGAGTCTCCTGACTGTTGTACATCTGGCCCATGGGCACCACCTTTGGAGACCTGGAACCCTCCCTGGGGACCCTGCCAACAGGAAGTCACAAATCCAGCATCAAATGCCGATTACATAAAATGGGGAGGGGTGTTTAACATCCCCCATGACCAAATTTACCTGGGTATCCACAAGTGCCCTCAAAGACCCCTCCAACTCCTGCCATTGCGACCGTGCCTGATCCCTTATACAAGTTCTTTCATCCACAAACAAATTGCTCGTTCAATCGCCAGAGTCCACATGTCGTGCCCAAAGGCATTTAGAGGAACTCCGTCTGATCTCGAGAAGGTCTCCCCCTTATAACGAAGCCCCCACTCCAAGCAACACATTTTCCCACTACTTTATTGATCTTTGCACGGTTTAAGCTCCACTGATCTGACCCGTTCCACCACAATATCAGACCGAACCAGGACAATCCCCGGGGAGGACGACCACGATCTCAGAGCCAAGCGGATATCAGGCATTATGGCACATGAAAATCTCACCCCCTTCTCCCTAATGACCATCTGAGGCTCTATCAATACCAGCAAAATATTGTATTTCTGGTCACAAGCTGGACCACAGCCCGCGGTGTACACCCAGTCATCAGAAAACCGAGCGGCTGTCCGGCAGAGCTGACATCCGCCCTAACACCTTCCCAAAACAGAGTCCAAGGCTCCACACGAGACACCGACCAGCTCTTACACATTTTATTAATATATATATATATATACATAAAAAACCACACACACACACACACACAGACACAAACACACACACAGACACACACACACACACACACACACAACTGAAATTGATCCAACACGACACCAGTCAGTGTGACAATTCTCTCGGCCCCTCAACCCCTATAACCGCTCAGGGTAAATGTATAAATATAATCACTTCTACTCCCATCGTTTAATCTTTCGGATCACCTCCGGGTTCCAACCCCCATCTTGCAACCTCAGTCGCTGCCCCAATGCCAAAAAGCTGTGTGAACTGTAACCCTTTCCAGCCTGCCCCCCATTGTCAAACATTTGGGAAAGATTTGTACAAATTGAAATGAAGACAAAAACCTGCGGTCAACCGGGAAGGTCACCCCATTAAAGAACCACGCAAACCGTGTACCGGACACATATCCGATCCGTGAGAGGGAATAACCCAACAAGGGGGCCCTACCCATCTGATCCGCCCAAGACCGACGCAGCCGCCATATTACTCCCCCTTCCTGTGATGACATCACAAACCTCATCTGGAATTCTATCCACGGAGACGTTTTAGAACTATTGCATCAGGTGTTCGCCACACGAGAGCCGATATTAGTGAAGAGGGGAGTGATGGGATATAAAACGTACACTTAATGTATATAAGTTTGGTGGGGTGTTGACCACCCCACAGGACGGAGGCGGCAGTCCCCGCTACATGTCTGTATTGTTTTCACCAGTCCCACCACAATAACGGCTCCGCTTTTTTATAAATATGGCCCTCTTAGGCCCCGTTCACACAGTTTTTTTTTTGCAGGTGGAAAAATCTGCCTCAAAATTCCTTCTGGAACGGAGACAGATTTTGACCTGCCAGCAGAACATCTGCCACATTTTTTGCCTTGTTTTTCGGGTGCGGCTATTCAGCTCCGCGGGCAAAAAAAACGTGAAAACCACTTTCCCTGCCTCCCATTGATGTCAATGGGAGGTCAGTGGCGGAAACGCCCAAAGAAAGGGCATGTCGCTTTTTTCCTGCTAGCAGTTTTTACCGCTCGCGGGAAAAAAAGTAGCCTCCGCCTCCCACTGAAATCAATGGGAAGCGATTTCGGGAGTTTTTTGGCGCAGTTTCTCACACAGTTTCAAGATCAAATACAGAGCCAAAATACTGTGTGAACTAGCCCTTATATTAACACAGGCACTCCTATTCCTTCACTATATACCCGTGCCGTCTGCTCACTTTATACATTGGTGAGTAATAATCCTGCGCGGCGCCTGTTACGGAAGCGGCACATTACCAACCACTCATACAGGAGGCGGCCGGCGATATCCACCTCTCCCGTCTACCCTCGACGGTGTGTAAAATCAGAAAGAAAGGTTAAGCATTGAGATCTATACATTTCAAGTGTATTTATTAAGTGTACGTTTTATATTCCCCAAACAATTAATAAATCAGCAAACCTCCGAGCTTCTCCCTGCTGGCCGCCGCCAATTCCAGAACCTTAAACGCCCCCAAAAGACGCTAATGACAACGCAACTTAAAAGAACAAACCTGAGCCAGCGAAACGCCCAAAAATAAAAAAAGTGACCAGTTTACAGGAATCCTTGATTAGCAGACCCTGACGGCAGCCACCACCGCTTGCTTTACTAGAAAGGACTTCGTGACATGCCGACACCCTCTGCATACGACCTACCAGCCCCCTGGGCTTCAGGCCCCCTATTCCTAGGGATCTGTCGTAACACAAGTGTGACCCTTCTGGACCGACAAAAAGCGACAATGTGACGCTATCCCAGACCCCACAACCTCTGGACAAGACATCCCGAGCACCGCCGCGCTCAGTGCAACTAAGGCCTCATGCACACGACCGTAGCCGTGTACACGGCCGTGACTTTCGGGTCGGCCGGCTGCGGACTGTCAGCCGCGGGCCGCCCGCAAATCGTAGGACATGCACATGGCCGCCGTCATTGTTTTCAATGAGCCCGGACCGCAGAAGACGGCCGTAATAGGACATACCCGTTCTTTCTGCGGTGCGGGTTCCCGGGCCATGCACGGACCGTAAAAACTACGGTCGTGTGCATGGCCCCATAGAAATGAATGGGGCCGCAATTCTCCCGTGGATTTTCGGGGGAATTGCGGCCTAACCGAATCTTCTCCACTAAAAGCCAGGAACAGGATCTGCGATAGCACCAAACCCCTCAAGACCAAGCCCTGCAACAATTTAACTGCTGGCGTGGAATTCGGCAGCTGAATTAATGGCCTTCACTACACCCATGTTGTCAAACTGAAAAACGCACGTTGTTTTTGGAAAACAAACCCCCCCCCCCATATCTCCAAATCCAACACTATCAGGAAAAAGGCAGGGTTAGAGACCACGCCTGCCTCCCGGTCCGAGCGCCCGCACACCACTGTCCCTGCAGGTAAGCTCCCATACCCATGAGCGCCCAAGTCTTCTGTAAAGAGCTCCAAATCCACATTACAAAAATGACCCTTTCAAAACCACTGATCGAACATTGTAATTAGCCGACAGTTCTTGCCACACCGCTAAGTCCTCGACACCACTGACAACCGTATAAAAGCATGCGGACGAGACGCCAGCCGTAGCCAGGTGCCTACAGAAAACATGCCCCATAAGAATGATCCAACAAGCTCGCAATTACCCTCAAGCAAATTTTGCGGGCTCTCCTCGCATTGGCTACAACCTACAGCACTTCCCTTAGCGGTCTATCAGCAATCTACACTCCATTCACTCCGTGTCTAACACTATTCCCAGGAGTTCGGCCACAGTAGTCAGACCCTTGGTGGTATCTGGCGCTAACGGGATCCCAAATGCTACACTTTCCATTGTGTGCAACAACAACGAGCAAACTAACGTACAGAGGGTCAACGAACAAAAAGTCATCAAGATCGTGCAATATTGACGCAACCCGCGCCTTGTGCCACACTACCCAATCTAGAAAAAAAGGTAGTCAAGGTCTCAAAATGGGCGCACAAAATTGAGCAGTCCATTAGTAGACAAAGGTCAACATAATTCGCCCTTTCCAGAGGCAGCTTAGCAATTTTACAACTTCGGATGCACTGGCAACAATTAAACAGCGGCTTCTTGGTCCATTTATGCCAACAAAGCCTCTTTTCTGTACATGCCAACCCAAGCTAGTACCCAATCAAACGACACATATGGGACCGTACAAATCTCGGGATCAATGCCATCATTTACCGACATGCCCAATGGATGTGACAGGTGGTGAAGTGCTCGAAATTTTGCTCTTTTTGGAGGATATTACCCAAATGGTAAAACACTAAAGTGATAGCGGGGGCTGGGACAGGGCAGCTATGCCCCAAGGTGACTTCCTTAGGCAGCTAATCAGTAATCACATCTGGGAGAGCCAGGGCAGAAGTCAAATTTGGGGGTTCTCGCGTGGGAACCGGGGAAGTAGTATTTGAAAACCTACAGAAAAACCCTTCTGCAACAACTGGCCGCCCAAATATTTAAGTAGATTGCAGGATACGGCCTCATCTTTCCTACTTTCACCGGGGTCGCCCCTCGTGCTCAGCCTCAGTGCCCTTACCTTTAGATGGTTCTTCCCTCCCCCTCTTCCTTTCCCCTCTTTCCTCCCCCCTTGTCCATTGTATTGTTATTGGATCCTTCATGTACATATTTATGTATATGTCACCACACCCATTTATTATGGACACAAGTATATAGGGTCATATAGGGTCGTATAGGGTCATATAGGGCATCCATCTTTTGATATTGTATCTTATCCTTGTTTTTAGGTGTTACATTGATATTCTGCTGGCATCGCATGGCGTGTCACATGATCCGATCGTTTTATTTGTTTTGTGGTGTCCATTTTCCCACTTGTGCATTTATGTCCCTTTCACCCTTCACACTATGTTTTTACTATATGTACTTACCTTATTGCTCAGGTTTCACGTTTTGCATCATTTACACTAGTAGTGTGCGTCTGACTTTATATAATATTTATTCATCATTACCTTATTGGGATATTGCCTATTAAGTTTGTTGTTTGATCATCACTTTTATATCGTTATTATGATATATTTTTCATCATTGCTATATATATATATATAGTATATCTTTTGCACGCCGCACTTTATCACCTCTTTTGCTACAGTAAACGGTTTTATTTGTCACCAGCTCCTCGCTTTTTCCATTCCCTCCTGGACGGCGCCGGCACAGCTGAATTTCTGCGCGTGCCGCGTTCGGTTTCCCTCCCCTCCCCACTCTTGGTGACTTTGTTACCGCCCCTTTTTATTCATGGAAACCCTGCTTGACGAATTGATTCGTTTTTCCCCATATGATGTATTTCCGTTTAATCTCCATTTCGGATTCATCATTTGCTATATTGACCAGTGGTCTTATTGACTCTCATTCCACCCAATCCCGGTGGTTTTTACATTGATTTCTGCTCTCACTAAGTCTTTTATGAAGTCTCCTATTGGATATGGGGAGTTACCACCCCAAATTAGCTCACTTCTGGTTTCGTGTTGACCTACTTCCGGTCGCTAGATTTTATTGACACTTACCTCATCCAATCCCTGTGGTTTTTACACCTACCTCCGTTCTCACTGAGTCTTTTACAAAATTTATTATTAGTGTCTGCCCCAAACTAGTTCACTTCCGGTTTTCACGATCGTACCAACCATGCCTCAGGTAAATCCAATTAAACTAAGATTTGTAGACATATATATATATATATACACACCTTATCCTGTCAAAGAGCCTTCATCCTTTTCCCCCTGACGATGCCTGGTGGCGAAACGCGTCGGGTGTAAGTGGGCTCCTGGCACATCGCTACTCTTTACCCCATTGTATATCTGCATGGTCTGTCAACTTCTCCGTTATTCTTTTTTTGGCTGCCTTGCCAGTCTGTCGATGTTCTATTTCACAGTGGTTTCTTTTTGTTATGTGACGCACCATGGCTGTTCATTTACAATGTACTTCTGTCTGGTATAGATGTCACTCACTACTTTCTTTACTGTGAGGACTTATTTTAATCCATTTTTGATGCTATTATCTGTATTTTTATCGTGTCTCAATAAAAACTATTTTATTGGAAAAGGTTTGGGTCATTTAACACGGATTTTCTGCATATGCTTTTAAACTAGGACTTTGGTGTTTGACCAAATTATTCTACTGAGGCACTGTTTTGGTGTTAATGTTTTAAGAAAGGCAGAGTCTCCATGCGCTCCACCCCAACCAGGACACTCATGTCTGTAGCGGCAATTGCTGCCAAACTTACAGTATCACTTATCAAACTGTCAGCAATAACCCTATCGGATGCAGCCAACCTCCCCGTCACTGACCCGGAGCCACCTGCTGTCTCACAACAGGGCTGCACTGAACCCCGAGGAACGGCCATCAACAGCATCCAAAGACTAATATCCATATGGCCCTAGCGCAACGAGGGCCACACAGCCTTCCGTGACAAAAGTGCTCAAACCGAAGGCATGCGTTTCCTCCAAAAACCCTATATGCGTCACCAATAGAAGCTAAATAACAAAATAGCACAGAACAGCTCTCAGACGCCTTCTCCTCGGTGACACTTGCCAATATCACGAAAGCCTGAAGCCAATTTGTGAAAGCACAAGGTATCAGTCTGCCTGCACTCCATATCCTTCTTACTCTCCAGATTACATTTCTCCGATGGCATCAGGGAGACAATTCCAACATAATCACCTTTTCGCATTTCATCCATAACTTTAGTCTTAAAATGAGCCTCTAGTGGCCCTTCAAAGCAGACAAACTTCGCCTCTGCGGATCTACTGAAACCACTTGGCCGCCACGACTGTATCAGAAACCACCTGCTCAGCTCCTCCCGTTACACCGCATACACCACCATCATCTGGCGGCGCTACAGTCCTGATTCCCCGAAGAACAGCTGTGCAGGGGCCCCTGTCCTGTCCCCACAAACTTACCGGGGACTTACCTGGATGTTGCTCCCACAGTCATACCTCCACCGACGCCTCCTGTTCTCAGCACCATCTGCGATTGGGGCCAGTAATTCACAGAAGTGGTCCTGTAGTCCCTCCTGCTTACAGTAGAAGCAGGCCGAGTCCACTCTTGTAGTCAGTAGAAATCCCTGAAGCTCTAGAGGGGAAGTCATCCCCCTCGTCCTCATATACATCTCTCTCCTTGCTGATTGTACTAGAGTGTCAGGGCTATCAGCCACCCTCTGTTCTCTCCCAACTCATCTCTTCTTGGTCTCAGTCAAAATAGCCACCGGCACACCAATTCCGGTGAGGCCGCATCGCTCCTAGTCGTGGACCGAGTACTTCTGGTCCCCGCTGCATACCTCCAGAATGCTACAGGAGGTGATGTGCGGGAGGTGATGTGCAGGCCGTCATTTCCTCTTTTACACCTTCTCCATGCCGGAAGACGCCATCACTAGAAGCATTAGTGGGGAATACCGCCACGGATATGGTGTGGGAGCAGACACTTCCGGCCACTGTTAGGGATTCCTCCTGGATCTTTTGGTTGCCACGCAAGGCTGCCGCTTGGGGCCGGGGCCAGAGGATCACCGTTTGGGCTCCTTCTGTGACACCTGGAATGTTGGGACAACTATGGTCTTACTTGAGGCCACAAATTGCGACCACCAGACTGTTGGGACAGGTGAAGACCCCAGTAGCTGCTGCTCCAGCCAGCCCGGACCATGCGCAGCAAGCCATCCAATTATTCGGCCATCTTCAGGTAAGAGTTATACTACTGACTAAAACGTCCTCTCTGCTTCTGCGGAACATATTGACCCCCCCTTCCTACAACTTTCCTATCTTCACTCCTACAGGTTACAATCACCAATAAACCCTTCTAACCCCTCGCCCTCTGTGTAAAGGGGAAGTGGAGAACATGACGAGGAGGATGTGAACCAATTGCTCAGTGCTCTACCCCCATAACCTGCTTCTCTACTATTACTGATAGAAAGTTCTCCAAACTCACAGGAAGTGCACTTGACCCAACTCCATCCCACCTTATCCCCAACTTTACTACCATGTTTATCCCAGTCCCAGCACAAACCACTGGCATCTTCCATTCATTTAAACATTCAACCATCACACCCATCCTCGCCCCATCTCACTACTGCTATTTGCTTCAAAACGTCTTGAACAGCATGTTTACCCTGAACTGCCCCACCGTCCAACTTTCTTTTTGACCACATACAATCTGGCTTCCAATCCCACCACTTCACGGAGACAGACCGGACTAAAAATCAAGCCTTTTTTTTTTAAACTGTCAAAGCTTCAGAACATTAATCTGTGCTGCTCCTTCTAGAAGGGTCTTCTGCTTTGGACAGTCAACCACTTCCTCCTGTTACAAATTCTCTTATCCCACGGCGTTACGGGGTTGGCCCTCTCCTGGATCGCCTCATACCTCACCAACTGAGCATTTAGTGTCTCCCCCTCACATACCACCTCCTCCCCTCACCCTCTCCCTGTTAGTGTCCCTCTCGGCTCTGTCCTCGGACCCTCTCTACACCTCATAATGGCTTTCAGTGCAACATTTATACTAACGACAAATACATTTACCTCTGGTCCAGATGTCACCTCCCTACTATCCAGAGTGTCAATGAGCAAGTTCCTCCTTCTCCACCCACTTAAACTCAAACACGAAGAAAAGTAAATTCATCATCATCTTTCCCTCATATCACTCAATCCCCTGATGAAAACTTTCAATTACAGTTAATTGCTGAACACTTTCCCCAGTCTCAAAAGTCCGCTGCCACGGGAGAACCTTTTATTTTGCGCTTTCCTTCAAACCGCACATGCAAGTCCTTACCACCTTTTGCCGCCTCCACCTCAAAAACATTTCTTGAATACACTTTGCTCAACATCAGTTCAACAAAACAAAAATACTAGTACATGCCCTCATTAGCTCATTGCCAATTGCCATACAAGGCTGTCCACAACCTGCACCCCACATACATCTCGGCCCTAATCGGATACCACCCCACACGTAATCTCTGGTCCTCACAAGACCTCTTAATTTGTTCTCCTCTGGTCTATTCCTCAGTCACCAAAATTTCTTGCATGCATCTACCATACTGTGGAAGTCTCTACCCCCAACACATCAGGCTCTCTACATCATCAAAACCAACCTGAATAACCCCCTGTTCATAGAGCTTAGAAGCTACTATAACCTGCTACTACTGCTCTACCGGATGAACAGCTTCTACCCTCACCAGTGTCCTTCCCTCGTAGATTGTAAATCCTTGCGAGCAGGGTCATCTCTCCATGTTGGATGCAAGTTCTCGTGGGCAGGGTCCTCTCTCCATGTAGGTTGTAAGTCCTTGTAGGCAGGGCCTTCTCGCTTTGTAGGTTGTACGTCCTCGTGGGCATAGTCCTCTCTCCTTGTAGGTTATAAGTTCTCATGAGCAGGGTCCTCTCTACTTGCAGGTCGTAAGTCCTCGTGGGCAGGGTCCTCTCTCCTAGTAGGTTGTAAGTCCCTTTGGGCAGGATCCTCTCTACTTGTAGATTGTAAGCCCTTTTGGGAAAGGTCCTATCTCTTTTTCTTGTAGATTGTATTTAGAGAAAAAAGGCAAACGGCTGGCGCACATATCGCATCAACTGTGAAGATGGGTGAGGACACAAAGTAAAATGCAGATGTTCTCGCCTGGAAGTGTTGCGCTGGGACAACACCATTGTTGCGTGTATATCTGTGAGTGACTGCAGCTGATGATCCATAACAGGGCTATCAAGGCTCCGTCAGTACACAAGTGCAGCGAAAGAATAAAAATCAGATATCCTTCGTTGTCAGCGCTGCCCCAGGGATTAATATTTATTTTGGTAGGAGAAGGGAATCCTCAGGAGTAAACGATACAGATCCAAGTAGGGAGAAATGTGTTCATTAAAACGATAACAGATGATAAACAGCTACGCGTTTTGAAGTCGTACCCATGTCTTCCTCATGCTGGTCAAAAAACACATCAAGAGTTGCAATTGTAGCAGTTTTATAAAACCCAAAAACCGCCAAATTTGGTGGGGGAGGGGAGTAGGGGGGGGGGTCTGAAGTATTTTAAAAATATATATATATAATAATAATAATAATAATTGGGTCAAGCCGACTTGAAATGCATAAATTATGTAGGTAAACTAAAAAAACAAACAACAAAAAAAAGTACACAAAAACGGATAAAACAATTACAATGAAGGCAATTGTAACATTTTTCCTGACTTTATAAGCAATTGTGATGTAATGACGACACTGTACGCCGAACCCCGCACCCTCTGATTGTAGATTGGCAGTTCTCCCAGGGCAGGGTCCTCTCTCCATTCCGTTATTGTACTTGTTTTTACGGTCTCCTGTCATGTACTTCACCCCTTAACGCCGAAGGACGGATATATCCGTCCTGTGATGGCGCGGGTACGGTCACTGTACCCACGCGATCAGCGGAAGGAACACAGCTGTTATACACAGCCTGGCTCCTGCTGCAACTGCCGGAATCGAAGCGCGCTCCGATTCCGGCAGTTTAACCCATTAAATGCCGCTGTCAATAGTGACAGCGACATCTAATGTGTTTGACAGAGGGAGGGAGCTCCCTCTGTCACCCCATCGGCGCCCCCGCTAAAAACAAATCGCGGGTCGCCGTCGGGTTTCCATGACAGCCGGGGGCCTAACAAAGACCCCCAGGTCTGTCTTCAGCAAATGCTTGTTAAATGCGATGCAAAAACAAGTAATTTTTTTCTAAAAGGCTTTTTATTGTGCAAACGTAGGAAAACATATAAAACCTTTACACATTTGGTATCCCCGTAATCATGCCGACCCATAGAATAAAGTGAACATGTTATTTATGCTGCATAGTAAACGGCGTAAATTTATAACGTGAAAATTAATGCTGGAATAGCTGCTTATTTTAAATTCTCTCCTAAAATAAAGTTAATAAAAGTTAATCAATATATTATAAGCATCTAAAAATGGTACAATTACAAAATACAACTCGTCCCGCAAAAAACAAGCCCTTATACGGCGATATCGACGGAATAGAAAAACAGTTACGACTCTTGGAATGCGACCGTGAAAAAACAAAAAATAATCCTTGGTCATTAACGTGCAAAATGGCCCGGTCATTAAGGGGTTAAAGCGGCTTTGTCACCAGATTATAAGTGTCCTGTCTCCTACATAATGTGATCGGCGCTGTAATGTAGATAACAGCAGTGGTCCTAGTAATAAAGAGGCTGTCACCAGATTATAAGTGCCCTGTCTCCTACATAATGTGATCAGTGCTGTAATGTAGAGAACAGTGGTCCTAGTAATAAACAGGCTGTCACCACATTATAAGTGCCCTGTCTCCTACATAATGTGATCAGTGCTGTAATGTAGAGAACAGTGGTCCTAGTAATAAAGAGTCTGTCACCAGATTATAAGTGCTCTGTCTCCTACATAATGTGATCGGCGCTGTAATGTAGATAACAGTGGTCCTAGTAATAAAGAGGCTGTCACCACATTATAAGTGCCCTGTCTCCTACATAATGTGATCGGCGCTGTAATGTAGATAACAGCAGTGGTCCTAGTAATAAAGAGGCTGTCACCACATTATAAGTGCCCTGTCTCCTACATAATGTGATCAGCGCTGTAATGTAGATAACAGTGGTCCTAGTAATAAAGAGGCTGTCACCACATTATAAGTGCCCTGTCTCCTACATAATGTGATCAGCGCTGTAATGTAGATAACAGTGGTCCTAGTAATAAAGAGGCTGTCACCACATTATAAGTGCCCTGTCTCCTACATAATGTGATCAGCGCTGTAATGTAGATAACAGTGGTCCTAGTAATAAAGAGGCTGTCACCACATTATAAGTGCCCTGTCTCCTACATAATGTGATCGGCGCTGTAATGTAGATAACAGTGGTCCTAGTAATAAAGAGGCTGTCACCAGATTATATAAGTGTCCTGTCTCCTACATAATGTGAT
The DNA here is from genome assembly GCF_050947455.1 of Rhinoderma darwinii. Taxonomy (NCBI): domain Eukaryota; kingdom Metazoa; phylum Chordata; class Amphibia; order Anura; family Rhinodermatidae; genus Rhinoderma; species Rhinoderma darwinii. The sequence goes on from NC_134692.1 coordinate 1,214,755, forward strand.
CGGCGCTGTAATGTAGATAACAGTGGTCCTAGTAATAAAGAGGCTGTTACCAGATTATAAGTGTCGTATCTCCTACATAATGTGACCAGCGCTGTAATGTAGGTAACAGTGGTCCTAGTAATAAAGAGGCTGTCACCACATTATAAGTGTCCTGTCTCCTACATAATGTGATTGGCGCTGTAATGTAGATAACAGTGGTCCTAGTAATAAAGAGGCTGTCACCACATTATAAGTGTCCTGTCTCCTACATAATGTGATCAACGCTGTAATGTAGATAACAGTGGTCCTAGTAATAAAGAGGCTGTCACCACATTATAAGTGCCCTGTCTCCTACATAATGTGATCGGCGCTGTAATGTAGATAACAGTGGTCCTAGTAATAAAGAGGCTGTCACCAGATTATATAAGTGTCCTGTCTCCTACATAATGTGATCGGCGCTGTAATGTAGATAACAGTGGTCCTAGTAATAAAGAGGCTGTCACCACATTATAAGTGTCCTGTCTCCTACATAATGTGATCAGCGCTGTAATGTAGATAACAGTGGTCCTAGTAATAAAGAGGCTGTCACCACATTATACGTGCCCTGTCTCCTACATAATGTGATCGGCGCTGTAATGTAGATAACAGTGGTCCTAGTAATAAAGAGGCTGTCACCACATTATAAGTGTCCTATCTCCTACATAATGTGATCAGCGCTGTAATGTAGATAACAGTGGTCCTAGTAATAAAGAGGCTGTCACCAGATTATAAGTGTCGTATCTCCTACATAATGTGATCAGTGCTGTAATGTAGATAACAGTGGTCCTAGTAATAAAGAGGCTGTCATCAAATTATAAGTGTCCTATCTCCTATATAATGTGATCAGCGCTGTAATGTAGATAACAGTGGTCCTAGTAATAAAGAGGCTGTCACCACATTATAAGTGTCCTGTCTCCTACATAATGTGATCAGCGCTGTAATGTAGTGAACAGTGGTCCTAGTAATAAAGAGGCTGTCACCACATTATAAGTGTCCTATCTCCTATATAATGTGATCAGTGCTGTAATGTAGAGAACAGTGGTCCTAGTAATAAAGAGGCTGTCACCAGATTATAAGTGTCCTGTCTCCTACATAATGTGATTGGCGCTGTAATGTAGATAACAGTGGTCCTAGTAATAAAGAGGCTGTCACCACATTATAAGTGTCCTATCTCCTATATAATGTGATCAGTGCTGTAATGTAGAGAACAGTGGTTTTTATTTTTAAAAAACGATCATTTTTGAGCAAGTTATGAGCAACTTTAGATTTATGCTAATTAGTTTCTTAATAGACAACTGGGCATTATGAAGAGAAGTGTATGACGCGGACCAATCATCATACACTTCTCATTGTTCAAGCCCAGCGTGATTGTGCAGTGAAAGAAGCTGAGCTGGAACAATAAGAAGTGTATGATGATTGGTCACTGATTGGTCACTGATTGGTCAGCGTCCTACACTCCTCTGTACGACGCCCAGTTGGTAAAAAGTAAAAACATGGCCAGGGCGGGGGGGACTGTGTGTTTCCTTTATTGAAGAGCTTTTTATACAGTAATGTGTAGTTATAGAAAATAGAAGTGTTAATAGTTTATCAAAATACAAAGTGAATGAACAGAAGAGAAATCAAAATCAATATTTGGTGCCTTCAAAATAGCATAAATTCATCTAGGATTAACCAATTCTACCAAACAGGTTATAACCATTATTTCCATAGGTAAACCTAAACCTGATGTCTTCATCTCAGTGTGTGGCACTACCATCCCTCCTGGGCAGCACGCCCGCTGTCTATCACTACCATCACTCCTGGGCAGCACGCCCGCTGTCTATCACTACCATCCCTCCTGGGCAGCACGCCCGCTGTCTATCACTACCATCCCTCCTGGGCAGCACGCCCGCTGTCTATCACTACCATCCCTCCGGGGCAGCACGCCCGCTGTCTCTATGACTACCATCCCTCCTGGGCAGCACGCCCGCTGTCTATCACTACCATCCCTCCTGGGCAGCACGCCCGCTGTCTATCACTACCAACCCTCCTGGGCAGCACGCCCGCTGTCTATCACTACCATCCCTCCTGGGCAGCACGCCCGCTGTCTATCACTACCATCCCTCCTGGGCAGCACGCCCGCTGTCTATCACTACCATCCCTCCTGGGCAGAACGCCCGCTGTCTCTATCACTACCATCACTCCTGGGCAGCACGCCCGCTGTCTATCACTACCATCCCTCCTGGGCAGAACGCCCGCTGTCTCTATCACTACCATCACTCCTGGGCAGAACGCCCGCTGTTTCTATCACTACCATCACTCCTGGGCAGCACGCCCGCTGCCTCTATCACTACCATCCCTCCTGGGCAGCACGCCCGCTGTCTATCACTACCATCACTCATGGGCAGCACGCCCGCTGTCTATCACTACCATCACTCCTGGGCAGCACGCCCGCTGCCTCTATCACTACCATCACTCCTGGGCAGCACGCCCGCTGTCTCTATCACTACCATAACTCCTGGGCAGCACGCCCGCTGTCTATCACTACCATCACTCCTGGGCAGCACGCCCGCTGTCTCTATCACTACCATCACTCCTGGGCAGCACGCCCGCTGCCTCTATCACTACCATCACTCCTGGGCAGCACGCCCGCTGTCTATCACTACCATCACTCCTGGGCAGCACGCCCGCTGTCTATCACTACCATCACTCCTGGGCAGCACGCCCGCTGTCTATCACTACCATCACTCCTGGGCAGCACGCCCGCTGTCTATCACTACCATCACTCCTGGGCAGCACGCCCGCTGTCTATCACTACCATCACTCCTGGGCAGCACGCCCGCTGTCTATCACTACCATCCCTCCTGGGCAGCACGCCCGCTGTCTATCACTACCATCACTCCTGGGCAGCACGCCCGCTGTCTATCACTACCAGCACTCCTGGGCAGCACACCCGCTGTCTCTATCACTACCATCACTCCTGGGCAGCACGCCCGCTGTCTATCACTACCATCCCTCCTGGGCAGCACGCCCGCTGTCTCTATCACTACCATCACTCCTGGGCAGCACGCCCGCTGTCTCTATCACTACCATCCCTCCTGGACAGCACGCCCGCTGTCTCTATCACTACCATAACTCCATGACAGCACGCCCGCTGTCTCTATCACTACCGTCACTCCTGTGCAGCACGCCCGCTGTCTATCACGACCATCACTCCTGGGCAGCACGCCCGCTGTCTCTATCACTACCATCCCTCCTGGGCAGCACGCCCGCTGTCTATCACGACCATCACTCCTGTGCAGCACGCCTGCTGTCTATCACTACCGTCACTCCTGTGCAGCACGCCCGCTGTCTATCACGACCATCACTCCTGGGCAGCACGCCCGCTGTCTATCACTACCATCCCTCCTGGGCAGCACGCCTGCTGTCTATCACTACCGTCACTCCTGTGCAGCACGCCCGCTGTCTATCACGACCATCACTCCTGGGCAGCACGCCCGCTGCCTCTATCACTACCATCCCTCCTGGGCAGCACTCCCGCTGTCTATCAATACCATAACTCCTGGCAGCACGCCCGCTGTCTCTATCACTACCATCACTCCTGGGCAGCACTCCCGCTGTCTATCACTACCATCACTCCTGGGCAGCACGCCCGCTGTCTCTATCACTACAATAACTCCTGGGCAGCACGCCCGCTGCCTCTATTACTACCATAACTCCTGGCAGCACGCCCGCTGTCTCTATCACTACCATCACTCCTGGCAGCACGCCCGCTGCCTCTATCACTACCATCCCTCCTGGGCAGCACTCCCGCTGTCTATCACTACCATCACTCCTGGGCAGCACGCCCGCTGTCTCTATCACTACAATAACTCCTGGGCAGCACGCCCGCTGCCTCTATTACTACCATAACTCCTGGCAGCACGCCCGCTGTCTATCACTACCATAACTCCCGGGCAGCACGCCCGCTGTCTATCACTACCATCCCTCCTGTGCAGCAAGCCCGCTGTCTATCACTACCATCCCTCCTGTGCAGCAAGCCCGCTGTCTATCACTACCATCCCCCCTGTGCAGCACGCCCGCTGTCTATCACTACCATCCCTCCTGTGCAGCACGCCCGCTGTCTATCACTACCATCCCTCCTGGGCAGCACGCCCGCTGTCTATCACTACCATAACTCCTGGGCAGCACGCCCGCTGTCTATCACTACCATCCCTCCTGGGCAGCACGCCCGCTGTCTATCACTACCATCCCTCCTGTGCAGCAAGCCCGCTGTCTATCACTACCATCCCCCCTGTGCAGCACGCCCGCTGTCTATCACTACCATCCCTCCTGTGCAGCACGCCCGCTGTCTATCACTACCATCCCTCCTGGGCAGCACGCCCACTGTCTATCACTACCATAACTCCTGGGCAGCACGCCCGCTGTCTATCACTACCATCCCTCCTGGGCAGCACGCCCGCTGTCTATAACTACCATCCCTCCTGGGCAGCACGTCCGCTGCCTCTATCACTACCATCACTCCTGGGCAGCAGGCCCGCTGTCTATCACTACCATCACTCATGGGCAGCACGTCCGCTGCCTCTATCACTACCATCACTCCTGGGCAGCACGCCCGCTGTCTATCACTACCATCACTCCTGGGCAGAATGCCCGCTGCCTCTATTACTACCATCCCTCCTGGGCAGCACGCCCGCTGTCTCTATCACTACCATCCCTCCTGGGCAGCACGCCCGCTGCCTCTATTACTACCATAACTCCTGGCAGCACGCCCGCTGTCTATCACTACCATCACTCATGGGCAGCACGCCCGCTGTCTATCACTACCATCCCTCCTGGGCAGCACGCCCGCTGTCTATCACTACCATCCCTCCTGTGCAGCACGCCCGCTGTCTATCACTACCATCCCTCCTGGGCAGCACGCCCGCTGTCTATCACTACCATCACTCATGGGCAGCACGCCCGCTGTCTCTATCACTACCATCCCTCCTGGCAGCACGCCCGCTGTCTATCACTACCATCACTCCTGGGCAGCATGCCCGCTGTCTATCACTACCATCCCTCCTGTGCAGCACGCCCGCTGTCTATCACTACCATCCCTCCTGGGCAGCACGCCCGCTGTCTATCACTACCATCCCTCCTGGGCAGCACGCCCGCTGTCTATCACTACCATCCCTCCTGTGCAGCACGCCCGCTGTCTCTATCACTACCATCCCTCCTGGCAGTACGCCCGCTGTCTATCACTACCATCACTCCTGGGCAGCATGCCCGCTGCCTCTATCACTACCATCCCTCCTGGGCAGCACGCCCGCTGTCTATCACTACCATCACTCCTGTGCAGCATGCCCGCTGCCTCTATCACTACCATCCCTCCTGGGCAGCACGCCCGCTGTCTATCACTACCATCACTCATGGGCAGCACGCCCGCTGTCTCGGGGTTAGTTTGGACTCCAATCTTACCTTTACTCCTCGCATTCAATCACTTTCACCTTAAAAACATCTCCAGAATCCGCTCTTTTCTTACGGAGGAAACAACAAAACTCTCATTGTCGCTCTGATTCTCTCGTCTTGTCTCCTGTAACTCATTACTAGTCGGTCTTCCTCTCACTAAACTCTCTCCCTCCAATCTATCCTGAATGCAGCAGCCAGGCTCATCTTTCTGACCAACCGCTACACCCACGCCTCTACCCTGTGCCAGTCACTACGCCCACGCCTCTACCCTGTGCCAGTCACTGCACCAACACCTCTACCCTGTGCCAGTCACTACACCCACGCCTCTACCCTGTGCCAGTCACTACACCCACGCCTCTACCCTGTGCCAGTCACTACGCCCACGCCTCTACCCTGTGCCAGTCACTGCACCAACACCTCTACCCTGTGCCAGTCACTACACCCACGCCTCTACCCTGTGCCAGTCACTACACCCACGCCTCTACCCTGTGCCAGTCACTACGCCCACGCCTCTACCCTGTGCCAGTCACTGCACCAACACCTCTACCCTGTGCCAGTCACTACACCCACGCCTCTACCCTGTGCCAGTCACTACACCCACGCCTCTACCCTGTGCCAGTCACTACGCCCACGCCTCTACCCTGTGCCAGTCACTGCACCAACACCTCTACCCTGTGCCAGTCACTACACCCACGCCTCTACCCTGTGCCAGTCACTACACCCACCCTGTGCAAGTCACTACACCCACGCCTCTACCCTGTGCCAGTCACTACACCAACGCCCCTACCCTGTGCCAGTCACTACACCAACGCCTCTACCCTGTGCCAGTCACTACACCCACGCCTCTACCCTGTGCCAGTCACTACACCCACGCCTCTACCCTGTGCCAGTCACTACACCAACGCCTCTACCCTGTGCCAGTCACTACACCCACGCCTCTACCCTGTGCCAGTCACTACACCCACGCCTCTACCCTGTGCCAGTCACTACACCAACGCCTCCACCCTGTGCCAGTCACTACACCCACGCCTCTACCCTGTGCCAGTCACTACACCCACACCTCTACCCTGTGCCAGTAACTACACCCACGCCTCTACCCTGTGCCAGTCACTACACCGCTACACCTCTACACTGTGCCAGTCACTACACCAACACCTCTACCCTGTGCCAGTCACTACACCGCTACACTGTGCCAGTAACTACACCAACGCCTCTGCCCTGTGCCAGTCACTACACCAATGCCTATATCCTGTGCCAGTCACTACACCAATGCCTATATCCTGTGCCAGTCACTACACTGGTTGCACATTCACTTCAAAATTAAATTCAAACTTATTCCTCTCCCCCACGACGCTCTCCGCCGTGCTGCACCTCCTCACATCTCCTCCCTCATCTCTGTCTACCACTCGCTCCCTATGTTCTGCCTACGACCTTAGATTAAAATCCTCCATAATCCAAACCTCCCGTCTCCAGGACTTCTCTGCTCCGTCCTCTGGAATGCGCTGCCACAGACAATCAGATTAATTCCCAACATTCAGTTTTAGACGTGCCCTGAAAAAACATCTTTTTAGACCGGCCTATAATATTCCCTGATCTGACGCCTTTCCCTGACCCCACCCTTACATTTGTAATGAGGTCCTTTCATTCAGCAGTGTCCCCCACACACCTTGCACCCTAATACACTTGATGTCCGTCATAGTCATTAACTGTAACAGAAACAACTGTAGGAGGCTTAAAACTGGATGAGGAACAGCCAAACTCTGCTACAAAGGTGAGGTTGTGGAGGACAATTTTAGGTCACAGGTCCACCATGGCAAAACAGAACACAGCAACAAGACACCAGGTAGTTATACTGCATCAGCAAGATCTCTCCCAGGCAAAGATTTCACAGCATATGGGGGTTTCAAGATGTGCTGTTCAAGCTCTTCTTAAGCACAAAGAAATGGGCAACTTTGAGAACTGTAGACGCAGTGGTCGGCCAAGGAAACTTAGTCCAGCAGATTAAACACACATCATGCTTACTACCCTTCAAAACCGGAAAATACGTCCAGCAGTGCCATCAAATCAGAACTGACAGGAATCAGTGGGACCCAGGCACACTCATCTACTGTGCGGAGAAGTCTGGCCAGAAGGAGTCTTCATGGAAGAATTGTGGCCAAAAAGCCAAACCTTCAATGTAGAAACAAGGCCAAGCGACAAACTATGCACAAAAACATAGGAACTGCGGAGCAGAAAAACGTCAGTAGGTGCTCTGGACTGAGGAGTCACAATGTGAATTATTTGGTGTAACAGAAGGCAGTGTGTTCTCTGAAGGGCTGGAGAGCGGGACAATAACAAGGGTCTGCAGACAGAAGTGTTGGCGGAGGGTCCTGGAGAGCAGTGCAATAATGATGGTCTGCAGGCAGCAGTGAAGATGGTGGAGGGTCCTGGAGAGCAGTACAATAATGAGGGTCTGCAGGCAGCAGTGATGGCGGAGGGTCCTGGAGAGCGGGACAATAACAAGGGTCTGCAGACAGAAGTGATGGCGGAGGGTCCTGGAGAGCAGTGCAATAATGAGGGTCTGCAGGCAGCAGTGAAGATGGTGGAGGGTCCTGGAGAGCGGGACAATAACAAGGGTCTGCAGACAGAAGTGATGGCGGAGGGTCCTGGAGAGCGGTGCAATAATGAGGGTCTGCAGACAGAAGTGATCTCGGAGGGTCCTGGAGAGCGGTGCAATAATGAGGGTCTGCAGGCAGCAGTGAAGATGGTGGAGGGTCCTGGAGAGCGGTGCAATAATGAGGGTCTGCAGACAGAAGTGATCTCGGAGGGTCCTGGAGAGCGGTGCAATAATGAGGGTCTGCAGGCAGCAGTGAAGATGGTGGAGGGTCCTGGAGAGCGGGACAATAACAAGGGTCTGCAGACAGAAGTGATGGCGGAGGGTCCTGGAGAGCGGTACAATAATGAGGGTCTGCAGGCAGCAGTGATGGTGGGGGGTGCTGTAAGTTTGGGGGCTGCAGTTCAGCACATGGAGTTGGGGATTTGGTCGGGATTATTGGTGTCGTCAATGCTGAGAAATCCAGGCAGATAATTATCCATCATGTAATAACACCAGGGAGGCGTCGGATTGGCTTCAAATTTATTCAGCAGCGGGACAAAAACCCCCAACATCCGGCTAATGTCATTAAGAACTATCCTCAGTGGAAAGACGAACAAAGTGTCCTGGAAGTGATGATGTGGCCCCCAGAGCCCTGGAAGTGATGATGTGGCCCCCACAGAGCCCTGGAAGTGATGATGTGGCCCCCAGAGAGCCCTGGAAGTGATGATGTGGCCCCCACAGAGCCCTGGAAGTGATGATGTGGCCCCCACAGAGCCCTGGAAGTGATGATGTGGCCCCCACAGAGCCCTGGAAGTGATGATGTGGCCCCCACAGAGCCCTGGAAGTGATGATGTGGCCCCCAGAGCCCTGGAAGTGATGATGTGGCCCCCACAGAGCCCTGGAAGTGATGATGTGGCCCCCAGAGAGCCCGGATCTCTACATCATGGAGTCTGTCCGGGATTATATGAAGAGACAACTTCCCGGCCGAGTTCCTGCAAAAACTGTACAAGTACCTGGAAGAAGTGATGCTGAAGGCAAAGGGCGGTCACACCAAATACTGATCTGATTTACATTTCTCTTCTGTTCATTCACTTTGTTACATAGTTACATAGTACATAGTTACATAGTTAGTACGGCTGAAAAAAGACACATGTCCATCAAGTTCAACCAAGAGAAGGGAAAAGGGAAGGAAAAATTTCTACACATAGGAGCTAATATTTTTTTGTTCTAGGAAATTATCTAACCCTTTTTTAAAGCCATCTACTGTCCCTGCTGTGACGGCTCCTGCAGCATCTCCTGTCCCTGCTGTGACCAGCTCCTGCGGTGTCTACTGTCCCTGCTGTGACGGCTCCTGCGGTGTCTCCTGTCCCTGCTGTGACGGCTCCTGCGGTGTCTACTGTGCCTGCTGTGACGGCTCCTGCGGTGTCTCCTGTCCCTGCTGTGACGGCTCCTGCGGTGTCTACTGTCCCTGCTGTGATGGCTCCTGCGGTGTCTACTGTCCCTGCTGTGACAGCTCCTGCGGTGTCTCCTGTCCCTGCTGTGACGGCTCCTGCGGTGTCTACTGTCCCTGCTGTGACGGCTCCTGCGGTGTCTCCTGTCCCTGCTGTGACCAGCTCCTGCGGTGTCTACTGTCCCTGCTGTGACCAGCTCCTGCGGTGTCTACTGTCCCTGCTGTGACGGCTCCTGCGGTGTCTACTGTCCCTGCTGTGACGGCTCCTGCGGTGTCTCCTGTCCCTGCTGTGACCAGCTCCTGCGGTGTCTACTGTCCCTGCTGTGACGGCTCCTGCGGTGTCTACTGTCCCTGCTGTGACGGCTCCTGCGGTGTCTCCTGTCCCTGCTGTGACGGCTCCTGCGGTGTCTACTGTCCCTGCTGTGACCAGCTCCTGCGGTAGGCTATTCCATAAATTCACAGTTCTCACTGTAAAGAAGCCTTGTCGCCTCTGCAGCTTGAACCTTTTTTTCTCCAGACGGAGGGAGTGCCCCCTTGTTTTTTGAGGGGGTTTTACAAGGAACAGGATTTCACCATATTTTTTGTATGTGCCATTAATATATTTATATAAGTTAATCATGTCCCCCCTTAGTCTTCTTTTTTCAAGGCTAAATAGGTTTAATTCTTTCAATCTTTCCTCATAACTTAAATTCTCCATGCCCCTTATTAGCTTCGTTGCTCTTCTTTGTATTTTTTCCAACTCCAGGGCATCCTTTCTATGAACTGGAGACCAGAACTGAACTGCATATTCTAGATGAGGCCTCACTAATGCTTTGTAAAGTGGCATTATTACATCCCTGTCCCGCGAGTCCATGCCTCTTTTAATACACGACAATATCCTGCTGGCCTTTGAAGCAGCTGATTGACACTGCATGCTGTTATTGAGTTTATGATTTACAAGTACACCCAGATCCTTCTCAACAAGTGAATCCGCCAGTGTAGCGCCCCCTAGGACATATGATGCATGCAGGTTGTTGGTACCCAGATGCATAACTTTACATTTATCTACATTAAACTTCATCTGCCAAGTGGACGCCCAAACACTTAGTTTGTTTAAATCTGCCTGTAATTCATGAACATCTTCCATAGTCTGAACTATATTGCATAGCTTGGTGTCATCTGCAAAAATAGAAATAGTGCCATTAATCCCATCCTCTATATCATTAATAAATAAGTTGAATAATAGTGGTCCCAGCACTGAACCCTGGGGTACACCACTTATAACCGGTGACCATTCAGAGAAGGAATCATTGACCACAACTCTCTGGATACGGTCCTTGAGCCAATTCTCAATCCAATTACAAACTATATTTTCTAAACCTATAGTCCTTAATTTACCCATTAGGCGTCTATGGGGGACAGTGTCAAATGCCTTTGCAAAGTCCAAAAACACTAAATCCACAGCGGCCCCTCTGTCTAGACTTCTGCTCACCTCTTCATAAAAACAGATTAGGTTAGTTTGACAACTTCTGTCCTTAGTAAAACCGTGCTGGCTGTCACTTATAATGCTATTTATTGTCACATAATCCTGTATATAGTCCCTCAATAGCCCCTCAAACATTTTCCCCACAATTGATGTTAAGCTTACTGGTCTATAATTACCCCGGGGAAGACCTAGAGCCCTTTTTGAAAATAGTATTTTTTTAATTGGTAAAAAAACCTTTTCTCACTTCTATATATGAAACATTCTCACTCTGCAGCGTTTCTCCACAACTGCCTAGAACTTTTGCGCAGTTCTGTACGTCTAATGTGAGTAGAATAAATCCAGTGTCTTCTGAGTCACTCGATGTCCGGCCAGTTTTATCAGTAGCGGTGGTGACATTGGAAGGAAAGCATCACCAGATGGGAGATTTACGTGCACGCGCTGCGGAGAATAAAGATCAGAGCGATGCCTCTTATTACACTTCTGCCATCACGCGCCAGCGGGTACGACGTCACAGCGTTCACTTGGGTTGGAGGAGAGGAGGACATCACACTGAGGGTCTATCGGGCGCTGGACTTTTTTAGACTATCGTAGGGCGGTGATCACTGCTCGTACTGGGAGTTGCAGACGCACTTGTGGCGGCGGTTTTTAGTATTAGGGTATGTGCACACGATAACTGCAATTACGTCTGAAATTACGGAGCTGTTATCAGGAGAAAACCGCTCCTGAATTTCAGACGTAATTGCTCGTACTTGCGTTTTTCGCTGCGTCTTTTACGGACGTAATTTGGAGCTGTTTTTCATTGAAGTCAATGAAAAACGGCTCCAATTACGTCCCAAGAAGTGTCCTGCATATAATGTATATAAGTGTCCCGCATATAATGTATATAAGTGTCCCGCATATAATGTATATAAGTGTCCTGCATATAATGTATATAAGTGTCCCGCATATGATGTATATAAGTGTCCGGCATATAATGTATATAAGTGTCCCGCATATAATGTATATAAGTGTCCTGCATATAATGTATATAAGTGTCCCGCATATAATGTATATAAGTGTCCCGCATATAATGTATATAAGTGTCCGGCATATAATGTATATAAGTGCCCCGCACATAATGTATATAAGTGTCCCGCATATAATGTATATAAGTGTCCCGCATATAATGTATATAAGTGTCCCGCATATAATGTATATAAGTGTCCCGCATATAATGTATATAAGTGTCCCGCATATAATGTATATAAGTGTCCCGCATATAATGTATATAAGTGTCCCGCATATAATGTATATAAGTGTCCCGCATATAACGTATATAAGTGTCCCGCATATAACATATATAAGTGTCCCGCATATAATGTATATAAGTGTCCCGCATATAATGTATAGAAGTGTCCCGCATATAATGTATATAAGTGTCCCGCATATAATGTATATAAGTGTCCTGCATATAATGTATATAAGTGTCCCGCATATAATGTATATAAGTGTCCCGCATATAATGTATAGAAGTGCTCTGCATATAATGTATATAAGTGTCCCGCATATAATGTATATAAGTGTCCCGCATATAATGTATATAAGTGTCCCGCATATAATGCATATAAGTGTCCCGCATGTAATGTATATAAGTGTCCCGCATATAATGTATATAAGTGTCCCGCATATAATGTATATAAGTGTCCCGCATATAATGTATATAAGTGTCCCGCATATAATGTATATAAGTGTCCTGCATATAATGTATATAAGTGTCCCGCATATCATGTATATAAGTGTCCCGTATATAATGTATATAAGTGTCCCGCATACAATGTATATAAGTGTCCCGCATATAATGTATATAAGTGTCCTGCATATAATGTATATAAGTGTCCTGCATATAATGTATATAAGTGCCCCGCATATAATGTATATAAGTGTCCCGCATATAATGTATATAAGTGTCCCGCATATAATGTATATAAGTGTCCGGCATATAATGTATATAAGTGTCCGGCATATAATGTATATAAGTGTCCCGCATATAATGTATATAAGTGTCCCGCATGTAATGTATATAAGTGTCCCGCATATAATGTATATAAGTGTCCCGCATATAATGTATATAAGTGTCCCGCATATAAGTGTCCTGCATATAATGTATATAAGTGTCCCGCATATAATGTATATAAGTGTCCCGCATATAATGTATATAAGTGTCCCGCATATAATGTATATAAGTGTCCCACATATAATGCATATAAGTGTCCTGCATATAATGTATAGAAGTGTCCCGCATATAATGTATATAAGTGTCCCGCATGTAATGTATATAAGTGTCCTGCATATAATGTATATAAGTGTCCCGCATATAATGTATATAAGTGTCCCGCATATAATGTATATAAGTGTCCCGCATATAATGTATATAAGTGTCCCGCATATAATGTATATAAGTGTCCCGCATATAATGTATATAAGTGTCCCGCATATAATGTATATAAGTGTCCCGCATATAATGTATATAAGTGTCCCGCATATAATGTATATAAGTGTCCTGCATATAATGTATATAAGTGTCCCGCATATCATGTATATAAGTGTCCCGTATATAATGTATATAAGTGTCCCGCATACAATGTATATAAGTGTCCCGCATATAAGGTATATAAGTGTCCTGCATATAATGTATATAAGTGCCCCGCATATAATGTATAGAAGTGTCCCGCATATAATGTATATAAGTGTCCCGCATGTAATGTATATAAGTGTCCCGCATATAATGTATATAAGTGTCCCGCATATAATGTATATAAGTGTCCCGCATATAATGTATATAAGTGTCCCGCATATAATGTATATAAGTGTCCCGCATATAATGTATATAAGTGTCCTGCATATAATGTATATAAGTGTCCCGCATATAATGTATATAAGTGTCCCGCATATAATGTATATAAGTGTCCCGCATATAATGTATATAAGTGTCCCGCATATAATGTATATAAGTGTCCCGCATATAATGTATATTAGTGTCCCGCATATAATGTATATAAGTGTCCCGCATATAATGTATATAAGTGTCCCGCATATAATGTATATAAGTGTCCCGCATATAATGTATATAAGTGTCCCGCATATAATGTATATAAGTGTCCCGCATATAATGTATATAAGTGTCCAGCATATAATATATATAAGTGTCCCGCATATAATGTATATAAGTGTCCCGCATATAATGTATATAAGTGTCCCGCATATAATGTATATAAGTGTCCCGCATATAATGTATATAAGTGTCCCGCATATAATGTATATAAGTGTCCCGCATATAATGTATAGAAGTGTCCCGCATATAATGTATATAAGTGTCCTGCATATAATGTATATAAGTGTCCCGCATATAATGTATATAAGTGTCCCGCATATCATGTATATAAGTGTCCCGCATATAATGTATATAAGTGTCCCGCATATAATGTATATAAGTGTCCCGCATATAATGTATATAAGTGTCCCGCATATAATGTATAGAAGTGTCCCGCATATAATGTATATAAGTGTCCCGCATATAATGTATATAAGTGTCCCGCATATAATGTATATAAGTGTCCCGCATATCATGTATATAAGTGTCCCGCATATAATGTATATAAGTGTCCCGCATATAATGTATATAAGTGTCCCGCATATAATGTATATAAGTGTCCTGCACTTCTTTGACGAGGATGTAATTTTACGCGCCGTCTTTTGACAGCGACGCGTAAAATAACAGGTCGTCGGCACAGAACATCGTAAAGCCCATAGATCGTAATGGGCAGATGTTTGCCGATGTATTGGAGCCATTTTTTCAGACGGAATTCGAGGCGTAAAACGCCAACATTATGCCTGAAAAGAGGTCGTGTGAACCGGCGTGGACTATTCCCTTGTATGGAGACGGCCGGAATACCGTGAACTGCCGCTCTATTCTCCGCTAAGAAGCGTCTCCCGCTACTTCTGCCTTCGCCCGCTCTTAGTAAGACGATTTGATGTCACTTAAATTGAGGTCGAAGACGAAGTTTCGATCCTTTTAGCTGCAGTTTCCATAGGACATTATAGCTCGGCACCTATAGATTGCTGGGAGAATGATGACACTTGGCCGGATTTTCCTCTGGGTTCTCCAGATTTATCCCACACCCCAAAAAACATCCTGATAATTGCCCACCTATGAGATCGGTCCCAGTGTGTGTCTGAGATAGGAATGTTAGATTGTAAGCTCCTGGGGACAGGGGAAACCTATATACAGCACTGCGGAATACGTTGGCACATAAAAACAACAGGGAATCTGTAAATACTTACAAACGTGGCGTTTTCCAGTAGCGTTGTGGTGTCGTTGGTCTCGGTGTTAAGTTTGAAGACGTAACCGTCCCGACTCTTATACACAATCTCATGTTCTGAAAGACAAGAAGAAAAGGGAGTTCTGAATGGTACCGAGCACGAACAGACCCCAGAACCCCACCCTTCACAGATACGGCCTGTGCCCCCCATCAGGAAGACCCGTCAGTAGCGTTATGTGAAACCCATGATCTGGTGGTGTCCACCGTCCCCTCATCTTGGAGTTGTGACTGCGCTGACGGTCTGACCGTTCCCACAGACACAATGGGGAAATGTATGGCTGGAAGAGTCGGCCCCTCGCTGACCTCGCTATGTGTGATTAGAGTCTTTTCTAGCAGCACCTGGTGTAGATACAATACATCTCACTGCACCTGCACCAAGCCGTCATCTCTACTCATCTTCATCATTAACCCTGGATACTCCGTCCTATTACAGGCATCTTGTTGTAATGTAAGGCTCTCCACATGCAGTAACATTATGGCATCCCCAGCGTCATCCACGGCCATCGAGGACCCCATGACATCATGATCATCGCGGCAGCACAATGTTCCTCTAGCGCCGGCCTCGTCAATTCATTATTTCAGATTTCGGTACACGAGACATCAGAGACTGAGAACTTCATTAAGTGACAGGAAACATTCGGCAACTTCCGGCAAAATGGAAGATCTCAATGCTAAAATCCCCAAACAAATGTCCTTGATTAGCAGTAACCGTAGGGCCCCATGCACACAAACGGATTTTTGCAGCCCCATTCATTTCAATGAGCCCGCACAGGACCGTGGTTTCCAGAACGGACACGTCTTATTACGGCCGGTCCAGGCTCATAGAAATGAATGGACGCGGCCATGTGCACGGCCCGCCATTTGTGGGGGTCCTGCAGGTGATAATCCGCGGCTGTCCGACCTGAAAACCACAGCCGTGCACATGGCTACGGTCATGTGATGAGGCCTAAGATAAATCCACATTCACCCCAATAATATCAAACAATTCATCATGGAAACAAATATGAAGGATCGAAGGAGGGAGATTCCACCATCGCTGTCAAATCTGTAGATAAATCCTAGGCGGCCGCACATAGGACTCTCCTCCCGGCAGCGAGATGGATATTCTGCAGATCTATGCCATGATGAATCTGTGGAGTACAGGACTGAACCCCAGAATCTCTCCAATCCTCAATCTCTGCAGGTCCATAATAAAAGGAAGAAATTCAGCCTTCTGACCAACCCGGAGTCTGGCCTAAACACTGACCATAATCCTGACCTAAACACCGACCCTAATCCTGACCTAAACACCGACCCTAATCCTGACCTAAACACCGACCCTAATCCTGACCTAAACACCGACCCTAATCCTGACCTAAACACCGACCCTAATCCTGACCTAAACACCGACCCTAATCCTGACCTAAACACCGACCATAATCCTGACCTAAACACCGACCATAATCCTGACCTAAACACCGACCCTAATCCTGACCTAAACACCGACCCTAATCCTGACCTAAACACCGACCCTAATCCTGACCTAAACACCGACCCTAATCCTGACCTAAACACCGACCCTAATCCTGACCTAAACGCCGACCCTAATTCTGGCCTAAACGCCGACCCTAATCCTGACCTAAACGCCGACCCTAATCCTGACCCAAATACCGACCCTAATCCTGACCTAAACACCGACCCTAATCCTGACCTAAACACCGACCCTAATCCTGACCTAAACACCGACCCTAATCCTGACCTAAACACCGACTCTAATCCTGACCTAAACATCGACTCTAATCCTGACCTAAACACCGACTCTAATCCTGACCTAAACACCGACCCTAATCCTGACCTAAACACCGACCCTAATCCTGACCTAAACACCGACCCTAATCCTGACCTAAACACCGACCCTAATCCTGACCTAAACACCGACCCTAATCCTGACCTAAACACCGACCCTAATCCTGACCTAAACACCGACCATAATCCTGACCTAAACACCGACCATAATCCTGACCTAAACACCGACCCTAATCCTGACCTAAACACCGACCATAATCCTGACCTAAACACCGACCCTAATCCTGACCTAAACACCGACCCTAATCCTGACCTAAACACCGACCCTAATCCTGACCTAAACACCGACCCTAATCCTGACCTAAACACCGACCCTAATCCTGACCTAAACGCCGACCCTAATTCTGGCCTAAACGCCGACCCTAATCCTGACCTAAACGCCGACCCTAATCCTGACCCAAATACCGACCCTAATCCTGACCTAAACACCGACCCTAATCCTGACCTAAACACCGACCCTAATCCTGACCTAAACACCGACCCTAATCCTGACCTAAACACCGACTCTAATCCTGACCTAAACATCGACTCTAATCCTGACCTAAACACCGACTCTAATCCTGACCTAAACACCGACCCTAATCCTGACCTAAACACCGACCCTAATCCTGACCTAAACACCGACCCTAATCCTGACCTAAACACCGACCCTAATCCTGACCTAAACACCGACTCTAATCCTGACCTAAACATCGACTCTAATCCTGACCTAAACAGACTCTAATCCTGACCTAAACACCAACTCTAATCCTGACCCTAATCCTGACCATGACCGTAGAAGAGACATTTTGTGTATAGTTTAGGGATCTCCATACAGGGCCCTGTATTTGTGCTCCACCACCTTTGCGAGGAATTAGCTGCGCCTCCCAGCGTGGGTGCGGTGTACATGTTCTTTAAGAATTTTTGTGCTTTCCATTTTTGCGTGGCACTTGCTGCGAATGTGTCTCATAAATGCGTGGACTCCTCTGGTGACAAAACCTACAAAGTGACTCTGCTCGGATGTCCAGACACCATAGTCCCGGTGAACAGAAGTCTTGTGATTGTGTCTCCATCAATCTAAATGAAGTTGACGTAGACTTCTCCGCCGCACGCGTCCACAACGGGGGATAATAAAACCCTGAATTGGCCCCTTCCTTCAATCCACAAGAACTTCCTGGAGGGGTTGTGGCTATTTTCAGGAACTTTGGGCAAGTAACTCCAGAAGGTGTTGGTTTAGTGTAGATAAGAGAAGCCGGGTCACTGAATATCTCCTACAAGTGGAGGCTAGCCTCTAAATTTCCTGCTAAGCTGCCCTGTGGCCCATGGTCTTTGCTGTGCAGACTGATGAGAAGGCCAGAGAAGGTTTCAGGGGTGGAGAGGTGTAGGGGGAATAAAATACATAGAAGTGACATTGTCGCGGGTAAGGAATTCCTTCCAGTGTGGTCTGATGGTAAGCACCTCGGCTGCCACAAACTTATGTACCACAGCGGCCACCCTCTACCCGCCCCGCCAGCGGCCGACCCTCTACCCGCTCCGCCAGCGGCCGACCCTCTACCCGCTCCGCCAGCGGCCGACCCTCTACCCGCTCCGCCAGCGGCCGGCCCTCTACCCGCTCCGCCAGCCCTCTATCTGCTCCGACAGCGGCCGGCCTCTCCATTTTGAGAGTTTAATCGAACCCACAAATGTAATGCTCCAGATTCTCAACTAGCTCAAAGGAAGGTCAGTTTTATAGCTCCTCTAAACAGCAGAACTGTTTACAGCGGTGCTAACATAATTGCACAAGGGTTTTCAAGTGTTTTCTAATCATTGAAAAAAACTGGGCTTTTCTTTCAAAAAGAAGGAAATTTCTAAGTGACCCTAAACTTTTGAACGGTAGTGTATATTCATTATTAATTGCACTATATACTGTATATCCTGTGTATTCCTATATATATATATTTGGCACTATGCACTATGTACTGTGTATTCCTATATATATATATATTTGGCACTATGCACTATACACTATACCTATATAATTATATACAGTAGATGCCTAGGTTATACCGGCTGTACATATAGAATTCTATACAGGAGATACCCAGGTTATACCGGCTGTATATTTGTGATGTTACTATAAATAAGTCTATATATTATATCACTATGCAGCCTGTGACCCTTGTAAATCCTAACAATGTGACAGTTGTTCCTTTAGTATATAGTAGTATAGCGGAGAGTAATATCTGATTATGTCTCTTCGTCTTTCTTCTCACGTATGTGAACGGAGCCACCACTGGATGTATCTGGTGCATTTACCCCCCCCCCCCCAGATTGGATATAGCGTGGCGCAAGATTTGGATTATATTCAGCTACTCCGTGATTCCCTCCCACCACCACCACCACAGCTCTGCTTATCCCTATATCAGGCTCTGGTTACTTACCATTAATCCACCGGGGCTCCGGGTTGTGGATAGAAAACTCTTTCCTGAAGAGGTCGTCCAGCGTCAGGATCTTTTCTGGTGCATTTGACGTTTCATCTGGAAAGTAACAAAAACATCTAGATTGATCATTCTGCGGGAAATATGAGCGAAACGTAACAGTAGAACATGACTACCAACAATGACGAGAGAAGCCACCGCCACCCTGGTCAGAACCTCCATGGTAAGAACTTCCCGGGCCACCACCTCCTGGGCCACCACCTCCTGGGCCACCACCTCCTGGGCCGCCACCACCTCCTCGTCAACACCTCCCTGGTTAGAACCTGGTCCCTGTCCCTGGACTATGAGTTTCTGGTCACAAAGGCTGGTCATGTCCTGTCCATTATTGGGGCTTCTTTAGTTGCGCTTAACAGGAGGGATTCGTTTTTCGTTTCCTCTCACGTGCATTTTGGTTTTTAGTTTGTTTTTGGATGTGCTCTGGATATCCAGGTCCTGAATCTCCTGCCCACAATGAAGAGCCTCTATAGGATGGAAGTCTTCTGGCCATACATCGGGACCTAACACTCTGATTTGTATGCAGCCAAGGAGGGCAACAAGGTTATATGAACGCTCGCGCAGTGTCCGTGACTGGTGTGATAGTGCAGATAACTTTAGATGTCAACCTCAAGGGTGTCATCAGCAAAGTGCCCCCACACTAAGGCCCTGCCCACGTGGCGTCCATGCACTCCTATCTGTCTTGTACATTGACGTTGCATTGTCGTGCTTTTCAGTGCTGCAGAAAGAAGTCTATGATGTTTATTTTACAATGGTGGAAATATGGAGCTGTGTGGCATGTGTGGGCTCTAGTCAACGGACGTAAGGCATATGTCAGGAGCATTTTCAGACACCACAAACGCAGTGTGAACAGAGCCTAACAGGGAACAATGTGAATGATCAGCCTGGGCAGAAACGTGGAGAAAATGAAGTTCCGGGGATGACCTTGTGTTGGTTGTGGGGGAGCAGTGGACGACCTTGTGTTGGGTGTGGGGTTGTAGGGGACGACCTTGTATTGGGTGTGGGGGTGTAGGGGACGACCTTGTGTTGGGTGTGGGGGTGTAAGGGATGACCTTGTGTTGGGTGTGGGGGTGTAGGGGATGACCTTGTGTTGGGTGTGGGGGTGCAGGGGATGACCTTGTGTTGGGTGTGGGGGTGTAAGGGATAACCTTGTGTTGGGTGTGGGGGTGCAGGGGATGACCTTGTGTTGGGTGTGGGGGTGTAGGGGATGACCATGTGTTGGGTGTGGGGGTGCAGGGGATGACCATGTGTTGGGTGTGGGGGTGCAGGGGATGACCTTGTGTTGGGTGTGGGGGATGACTTGGGTTGGGTGTGGGGGATGACTTGGGTTGGGTGTGGGGGTGTAGGGGGATGACCATGTGTTGGGTGTGGGGGTGTAGGGGGATGACCATGTGTTGGGTGTGGGGGTGCAGGGGATGACCTTGTGTTGGGTGTGGGGGTGCAGGGGATGACCATGTGTTGGGTGTGGGGGTGCAGGGGATGACCATGTGTTGGGTGTGGGGGTGCAGGGGATGACCTTGTGTTGGGTATGGGGGTGCAGGGGATGACCTTGTGTTGGGTGTGGGGGTGTAGGGGGATGACCTTGTGTTGAGTGTGGGGGTGTAGGGGGATGACCATGTGTTTGGTGTGGGGGTGCAGGGGATGACCTTGTGTTGGGTGAGGGGGTGCAGGGGATGACCATGTGTTGGGTGTGGGGGTGCAGGGGATGACCTTGTGTTGGGTGTGGGGGTGCAGGGGATGACCTTGTGTTGGGTGTGGGGGTGCAGGGGATGACCTTGTGTTGGGTGTGGTGGTGCAGGGGATGACCATGTGTTGGGTGTGGGGGTGCAGGGGATGACCATGTGTTGGGTGTGGGGGTGCAGGGGATGACCATGTGTTGGGTGTGGGGGTGCAGGGGATGACCTTGTGTTGGGTGTGGGGGATGACTTGGGTTGGGTGTGGGGGTGTAGGGGATGACCATGTGTTGGGTGTGGGGGTGTAGGGGGATGACCATGTGTTGGGTGTGGGGGTGCAGGGGATGACCTTGTGTTGGGTGTGGGGGTGCAGGGGATGACCATGTGTTGGGTGTGGGGGTGCAGGGGATGACCATGTGTTGGGTGTGGGGGTGCAGGGGATGACCTTGTGTTGGGTGTGGGGGTGCGGGGGATGACCTTGTGTTGGGTGTGGTGGTGTAGGGGATGACCTTGTGTTGGGTGTGGGGGTGCAGGGGATGACCATGTGTTGGGTGTGGGGGTGCAGGGGATGACCTTGTGTTGGGTGTGGGGGTGTAGGGGATGACCTTGTGTTGGGTGTGGGGGTGCAGGGGATGACCTTGTGTTGGGTGTGGGGGTGCAGGGGATGACCATGTGTTGGGTGTGGGGGTGCAGGGGATGACCATGTGTTGGGTGTGGGGGTGCAGGGGATGACCATGTGTTGGGTGTGGGGGTGCAGGGGATGACCTTGTGTTGGGTGTGGGGGATGACTTGGGTTGGGTGTGGGGGTGTAGGGGATGACCATGTGTTGGGTGTGGGGGTGTAGGGGGATGACCATGTGTTGGGTGTGGGGGTGCAGGGGATGACCTTGTGTTGGGTGTGGGGGTGCAGGGGATGACCATGTGTTGGGTGTGGGGGTGCAGGGGATGACCATGTGTTGGGTGTGGGGGTGCAGGGGATGACCTTGTGTTGGGTGTGGGGGTGCAGGGGATGACCTTGTGTTGGGTGTGGGGGTGTAGGGGATGACCTTGTGTTGGGTGTGGGGGTGCAGGGGATGACCATGTGTTGGGTGTGGGGGTGCAGGGGATGACCTTGTGTTGGGTGTGGGGGTGTAGGGGATGACTTGGGTTGGGTGTGGGGGTGTAGGGGATGACCTTGTGTTGGGTATGGGGGTGCAGGGGATGACCTTGTGTTGGGTATGGGGGTGCAGAGGATGACCTTGTGTTGGGTGTGGGAGTGCAGGGGATGACCTTGCGTTGGGTGTGGGGGTGTAGGGGATGACCTTGTGTTGGGTGTGGGGGTATAGGGGATGACCTTGTGTTGGGTGTGGGGGTGTAAGGGATGACCTTGTGTTGTGTGTGGGGGTGTAGGGGATGACCTTGTGTTGGGTGTGGGGGTGTAGGGCATGACCTTGTGTTGGGTGTGGGGGATGACTTGGGTTGGGTGTGGGGGTGTAGGGGATGACCATGTGTTGGGTGTGGGGGTGTAGGGGGATGACCATGTGTTGGGTGTGGGGGTGCAGGGGATGACCTTGTGTTGGGTGAGGGGGTGCAGGGGATGACCATGTGTTGGGTGTGGAGGGGATGACCATGTGTTGGGTGTGGGGGTGCAGGGGATGACCTTGTGTTGGGTGTGGGGGTGCAGGGCATGACCTTGTGTTGGGTGTGGGGGTGTAGGGGATGACCTTGTGTTGGGTGTGGGGGTGCAGGGGATGACCTTGTGTTGGGTGTGGGGGTGTAGGGGATGACCTTGTGTTGGGTGTGGGGGTGCAGGGGATGACCTTGTGTTGGGTGTGGGGGTGCAGGGGATGACCATGTGTTGGGTGTGGGGGTGCAGGGGATGACCATGTGTTGGGTGTGGGGGTGCAGGGGATGACCATGTGTTGGGTGTGGGGGTGCAGGGGATGACCTTGTGTTGGGTGTGAGGGATGACTTGGGTTGGGTGTGGGGGTGTAGGGGATGACCATGTGTTGGGTGTGGGGGTGTAGGGGGATGACCATGTGTTGGGTGTGGGGGTGCAGGGGATGACCTTGTGTTGGGTGTGGGGGTGCAGGGGATGACCATGTGTTGGGTGTGGGGGTGCAGGGGATGACCATGTGTTGGGTGTGGGGGTGCAGGGGATGACCTTGTGTTGGGTGTGGGGGTGCAGGGGATGACCTTGTGTTGGGTGTGGGGGTGTAGGGGATGACCTTGTGTTGGGTGTGGGGGTGCAGGGGATGACCATGTGTTGGGTGTGGGGGTGCAGGGGATGACCTTGTGTTGGGTGTGGGGGTGTAGGGGATGACTTGGGTTGGGTGTGGGGGTGTAGGGGATGACCTTGTGTTGGGTATGGGGGTGCAGGGGATGACCTTGTGTTGGGTATGGGGGTGCAGGGGATGACCTTGTGTTGGGTGTGGGAGTGCAGGGGATGACCTTGCGTTGGGTGTGGGGGTGTAGGGGATGACCTTGTGTTGGGTGTGGGGGTATAGGGGATGACCTTGTGTTGGGTGTGGGGGTGTAAGGGATGACCTTGTGTTGTGTGTGGGGGTGTAGGGGATGACCTTGTGTTGGGTGTGGGGGTGTAGGGCATGACCTTGTGTTGGGTGTGGGGGATGACTTGGGTTGGGTGTGGGGGTGTAGGGGATGACCATGTGTTGGGTGTGGGGGTGTAGGGGGATGACCATGTGTTGGGTGTGGGGGTGCAGGGGATGACCTTGTGTTGGGTGAGGGGGTGCAGGGGATGACCATGTGTTGGGTGTGGAGGGGATGACCATGTGTTGGGTGTGGGGGTGCAGGGGATGACCTTGTGTTGGGTGTGGGGGTGCAGGGCATGACCTTGTGTTGGGTGTGGGGGTGTAGGGGATGACCTTGTGTTGGGAGTGGGGGTGCAGGGGATGACCATGTGTTGGGTGTGGGGGTGCAGGGGATGACCATGTGTTGGGTGAGGGGGTGCAGGGGATGACCATGTGTTGGGTGTGGAGGGAATGACCATGTGTTGGGTGTGGGGGTGCAGGGGATGACCTTGTGTTGGGTGTGGGGGTGCAGGGGATGACCTTGTGTTGGGTGTGGGGTGCAGGGAATGACCTTGTGTTGGGTGTGGGGGGGCAGGGGATGACCATGTGTTGGGTGTGGGGGTGCAGGGGATGACCATGTGTTGGGTGTGGGGGTGTAGGGGATGACTTGGGTTGGGTGTGGGGGTGTAGGGGATGACCATGTGTTGGGTGTGGGGGTGCAGGGGATGACCTTGTGTTGGGTATGGGGGTGCAGGGGATGACCTTGTGTTGGGTGTGGGGGTGCAGGGGATGACCTTGTGTTGGGTATGGGGGTGCAGGGGATGAACTTGTGTTGGGTGTGGGAGTGCAGGGGATGACCTTGTGTTGGGTGTGGTGGTGTAGGGGATGACCTTGCGTTGGGTGTGGGGGTGTAGGGGATGACTTGTGTTGGGTGTAGGGGATGACTGTGTTGGGTGTGGGGGTGTAGGGGATGACTGTGTTGGGTGTGGGGGTGTAGGGGATGACCTTGTGTTGGGTGTGGGGGATGACTTGTGTTGGGTGTGGGGGTGTAGGGGATGACCTTGTGTTGGGTGTGGGTGTGTTAGGATGACCATGTGTTGGGTGTGGGGGTGCAGGGGATGACATTGTGTTGGGTGTGGGGGTGCAGGGGATGACCTTGTGTTGGGTGTGGGGGTGTAGGGGATGACCATGTGTTGGGTGTGGGGGTGCAGGGGATGACCATGTGTTGGGTGTGGGGGTGCAGGGGATGACCATGTGTTGGGTGTGGGGGTGCAGGGGATGACCTTGTGTTGGGTGTGGGGGTGTAGGGGATGACCATGTGTTGGGTGTGGGGGTGCAGGGGATGACCATGTGTTGGGTGTGGGGGTGCAGGGGATGACCCTGTGTTGGGTGTGGGGGTGTAGGGGATGACCCTGTGTTGGGTGTGGGGGATGACCATGTGTTGGGTGTGGGGGTGCAGGGTATGACCATGTGTTGGGTGTGGGGGTGCAGGGGATGACCCTGTGTTGGGTGTGGGGGTGCAGGGGATGACAATGTGTTTGGTGTGGGGGTCCTTATTGTAATAGTCTTCACTCAGGCAATCAAAAATTTAAAATAAACCTGCGATAGTAATGACTGTAGGGGTCATGTTGTAGCTGCCTTAGTATCAAGTAGCCCCCCAATACTCGGCGTGCGCACTCCGGATTCATCCACAAACCTCTTTTCTGTCCTTAAATACACAATATTCTAGTTCCCAGAAAGACACAGTGTAAGGCTTGTTCACACAGCGCAGATTTCATGCAGATTTTGCACACTATAATTATAAGCCATGATAAACGTTGATGGGGTAGTTTAGAGTCCACCACCTAAACTGGGACTTTGCAATCGTGGTAAATGTTTATGAAAGGGACGGATCCGGAGTTTGTATATAAAATATTAGCGCCCACGCCGGATATTCAGACCTCATCATCGCAGGTCTTGTGGGATATTTCCAGGATGTTTTGATTGATAAAAATGAGACAGAGAAATGAACCCGGTGACGGTTATTAACATGTATTGTCTTCTTTATAAGGAGGTTTCACCGATATTTCATTTTGTACTTTCCTTGCATGAGTGACAGTGAAAAGCATGGAAATTCGGGGTCAAAGCCCCCCTACCCATTCAGATGCTGGATATCATCCATTGTTCTATCAACGCAAGGGGACCGGGGAACCTCTCTCTGTAAATAAAAATCCTCCCGACGCGTTTCCTTTCGCCCAAACGATTCCTCAGGGGAGATGGGCCAAAATCCGCTGTACCCACATCCCATAAGCGCTGGAAGAGATTGTTGTGTCTGTTTAGAAAGAGCTTTTCAGTGAGAGCAAGAAATCCCCCAAGATCTTCAGGTGTCAAAATCAGCGCCTATTCCTTATGGGATGTGGGTAAAGGTGATTATGTCACTGATTATAATAGCACCATACACTGTGTCCCCCCCACCCCCTGCAGAGCCCCCTGTAGATAGTGCCGCACCTACAGCCCCTTGTAGACAATGCCTGTAATGTCCGTGGCTGCGGCCTGTCAGCTCCGTTCCCCTCCTGACAGCCGCAGCCACGAGTCAGCAAGCGCTGGCCCCAGCCTCCTCCTCAGGAGACGCCAGCGCTCGTGTCCAATCATCTCAGCTGGATCCCGTAGGGTGCGCGCGCACACTCGTGCCCGCTCTTAAAGGGGCAGTGCGCACACCGGACATTGTGGATGAACTTTGACCCATGGACTATAAGAGGGGTCCAGCCCCCTAGTCCAATGCCTGAGCGTTGTTGTGTTACCTAGTTTGTCTATGTGATGGCCTCCTGGTGTGTTACCTGTTCCAGTCCCTGTTCCAGTCCCTGTAGCTGTACTTGTTTCCAGTTCCTGGTCTAGCACTGAGCTGTGCCAAAGTCGTGCCGTGCTGCATCCACGTCTGACCTGCTTCACCTTGCCTGACGTCCGCCTGCTACCTAGTCCCAGCCGAGCCTGCCCTGCTGCTGTCTGAGCTGCCACAGGTACCTATAGAACTATAGACTCTCACCTGCGCCCAGTACGGCCCAGTCAATAGAAATATTTGCCTGCCGGCAAAAGGCCCTTTTTAACAAATACAAGCAAGATAAAATAACACATTTTTATTAGGCTATTATAGCAAAGACACACTACATAGAAATGAAAAGTTATGTTCACTGCCGATAGTAACCAGCATAGTACAATGTGTGTCAGTAGCAAGATTCAAGGTGTCAGCGGCTGCAGCATGCCACACTCTGACCAAGGTCAAAGTCAGTATCAGAGGTCAGCGGTGAACATAACTTTTCATTTCTATGTAGTGTGTCTTTGCTATAATAGCCTAATAAAAATGTGTTATTTTATCTTGCTTGTATTTGTTAAAAAGGGCCTTTTGCCGGCAGGCAAATATTTCTATTGATTGTTAATTAGCCCACCAACTATCTGGGTCTTGCTTCCATTATTACAGTACGGCCCAGTGGCCTAGTGGGTCCGCAGCCCAGTTGTACGCCGTCGCCTAGGATGGGCCATGCAAGTAGGCAGGGAGTGAGTGGCGGGTAGATTAGGGCTCACCTGTCTGTCTCCCTACGCCGACATTACTTAATCCCAGGCCCATATACCTTTTCTACGCTGGTTCCTACACTACTATGGACCCCCTTGAGACCCTGGCTCAGCAAATGCAGGGTCTCTCCCTACAGGTCCAAGCCCTGGCTCAGAGGTGCGACCAGCGTGATGCTACCCAGCTAGTGCCCTCCACCTCACCTCTTGAACCCCATCTCAAGTTGCCTGACCGGTTCTCAGGGGACCAGAAGACTTTTTTCTCCTTTCGGGAGAGTTGTAGACTCTATTTCCATCTAAGGCCCCACTCCTCAGGTTCTGAGAGCCAGCGAGTGGGTATAATTATGTCCCGGCTCCAGGACGGGCCCCAAGAATGGGCCTTCTCCTTGGCTCCTGACGCCCCTGAACTTTCCTCTGTTGACATTTTTCTTTCCGCTCTCGGGCTCATCTATGACGAGAATGACTAGACTGCCTTTGCTGAGAGTCAGCTGGTTAACTTATGTCAGGGTAAGAGACCCGTTGAGGAGTACTGTTCTGACTTTAAGAAGTGGTGTGTAGCTTCTCGCTGGAATGACCCTGCCTTGAGGTGCCAGTTTAGATTGGGTCTGTCGAACGCCCTGAAAGACCTGCTAGTTAGCTATCCCTCTTCTGACTCTCTAGATCAGGTTATGGCTTTAGCGGTACGTCTTGCCCGACGTCTCAGGGAAAGACGACTTGAACGTTTTTGTGTCTTCTCCCCTGGCTCTCCTATGTTGGCTCCCGAGGTTCCGTTGCTTCGTTCTTCCACGGAAAACTCGGATGAACCAATGCAACTCGGGGCCTCCGTGTCTCCCCAACAACGTAGAGAGTTCCGCAGGAAGAATGGTCTCTGCTTCTATTGTGGGGATGACAAGCATCAAGTGAACGACTGTCAAAGGCGTAAGAATAAGCAGCCGGAAAACTTCCGCGCCTAAGTGACCATCGGGGAGGTCACTTGGGCGCACAGGTATTTCCCGTAAATATGAAACCTAATAAGATCTTGCTTCCCTTTCAGGTCTCTTTTGGTGGTAGGTCTGCTACCGGCAGTGCCTTCGTGGATTCAGGGTCTTCTGCTAATATCATGTCTGTGGAATTTGCTATGTCTCTAGCTATACCATTGATTGATTTGCCTAAACCTGTCCCGGTAGTGGGTATCGACTCCACTCCTCTTGCTAATGGTTATTTTACACAGCATACCCCTGTTTTTGAACACCTTGTTGGCTCCATGCATTTGGAGCAATGCTCTGTACTGCTGATGCAGGGATTATCGTCCGATTTGGTTTTAGGCCTTCCCTGGTTGCAGTTGCATAATCCCACGTTTGACTGGAATACTGGGGAGCTAACCAAATGGGGTAATGAATGCTTGACGTCATGTTTTTCTGTTAATTCTATTTCTCTCCCTGACGAGGTGAACACGCTACCTGAGTTTATTCAGGACATCGGAGGCCTTTTTACAAAAAAAAACAGCGAAGTGTTACCTCCTCATAGAGAATACGATTGCGCAATTGATTTGGTACCAGGAGCTAAGCTCCCTCATGGTAGGATATTTAATCTCTCTTGTCCCGAACGTGAAGCCATGAGAGAGTATATCCAGGAATGCCTGGCCAAGGGTTACATTCGCCCCTCTACTTCTCCGGTAGGTGCTGGCTTCTTCTTCGTAGGGAAGAAGGATGGTGGTCTTAGGCCGTGCATTGATTACCGAAACTTGAATAAGGTCACTGTAAGGAACCAGTATCCCCTTCCTTTGATTCCTGATCTCTTCAATCAGGTTCAGGGGGCCCAATGGTTCTCTAAGTTTGATCTACGGGGGGCGTATAACCTTATCCGCATCAAAGAGGGGGATGAGTGGAAGACTGCGTTTAACACGCCCGAAGGTCATTTCGAATACCCCGTCATGCCCTTTGGGTTGTGTAATGCTCCCGCGGTCTTCCAGAATTTCATAAATGATATTTTAAGAGACTACCTGGGGGTATTTCTTGTAGTGTACCTTGATGACATACTTGTGTTTTCCAAGGACTGGTCCTCCCACATTGAGCATGTCAGGAAGGTGCTCCAGGCCGTTCGGGAAAACAAAGTCTTTGCTAAACCCGAAAAATGTGTGTTTGGTGTGCAGGAGATACCATTTTTGGGTCAAATCCTCACTCCTAATGAATTCCGCATGGACCCTGCCAAGGTCCAGGCTGTGGTGGAATGGGTCCAACCTGCATCCCTGAAGGCGTTACAGTGCTTCCTGGGGTTCGCTAATTATTACAGGAGATTTATTGCTAACTTCTCGGTCATCGCTAAGCCTCTTACGGACCTTACTCGCAAAGGTGCTGATCTCCTCCAATGGCCTCCGGAGGCGGTTCAGGCTTTTGAGATCCTTAAGAAGTGCTTTATCTCTGCCCCAGTGCTGGTTCAGCCCAACCAAATGGAGCCATTCATCGTGGAGGTTGACGCCTCCGAAGTGGGAGTGGGTGCTGTCTTGTCCCAGGGTACCAGGTCCCTCACCCATCTCCGTCCCTGTGCCTACTTCTCCAGGAAGTTCTCGCCCACTGAGATTAACTAGGACGTGGGCAACCGCAAACTCTTAGCCATTAAATGGGCATTTGAAGAGTGGCGCCACTTCCTGGAGGGGGCTAGGCACCAGGTAACGGTCCTTACGACCACAAGAATCTGGTCTTCCTAGAATCTGCCTGGAGGCTAAACCCGAGACAAGCTCGATGGGCGTTGTTTTTTACTAGATTCAACTTTGTGGTCACCTATAGGGCTGGGTCTAAAAATATTAAAGCTGATGCACTGTCGCGTAGCTTCATGGCCAGCCCTCCTTCGGAGGAAGATCCTGCTTGTGTTTTGCCCCCAGGTATAATAATATCCTCTGTTGATTCTGACTTAGTCTCCGAAATTGCGGCTGATCAAGGTTCAGCTCCCAGGAACCTTCCTGAGAACAAGCTGTTTGTTCCCCTGCAATTCCGGCTAAGGGTACTCAGGGAAAATCATGACTCTGCACTATCTGGCCATCCAGGCATCCTGGGTACCAAGCACCTCATTGCCAGAAACTATTGGTGGCCTGGGCTGCCTAAAGACGTTAAGGCCTACGTCGCCGCTTGTGAGGTTTGTGCTAGGTCCAAGACTCCCAGGTCCCGACAAGCGGGCTTACTATGTTCTTTGCCCATTCCCCAGAGACCTTGGACCCATATCTCCATGGATTTGATCACCGATCTGCCTCCATCGCAAGGCAAGTCGGTGGTGGGGGTTGTAGTAGACCGCTTCAGTAAGATGTGCCACTTTCTGCTCCTCAAGAAACTACCCAATGCCAAGACGTTAGTTACCTTGTTTGTCGAACACATCCTGCGTCTCCATGGGGTCCCTGTCAATATTGTTTCTGACAGAGGGGTACAACTTGCTTCATTGTTTTGGAGAGCCTTCTCTAAGAAGTTGGAGATTGATCTGTCCTTCTCCTCGGCCTTCCATCCTGAAACTAATGGCCAAACTGAGAGGACTAATCAGTCCCTAGAACAATATTTAAGGTGTTTTATTTCTGACTGTCAATATGATTTTGTCTCCTTCATTCCCCTCGCCGAATTTTCCCTTAATAACCGGGCCATTAACTCGTCAGGGGTCTCCCCCTTTTTCTGTAATTTTGGGTTTAATCCACGGTTCTCCTCCGTTTCACCTGGTGGTTCCAACAATCCCGAGGTAGATGTCATTCATCGGGAACCGTGCACAGTCTGGGCCCAGGTTCAGAAGAACCTAGAGGCGTCCCAGAGCATACAAAAGACTCAGGCAGATAGAAGACGTTCTGCTAACCCCTTGTTTGTGGTCGGGGATCTGATGTGGCTGTCTTCCAAAAATCTGCGCCTTAAGGTTCCGTCCAAAAAAAACTTGCTCCCCGGTTTATAGGGCCATACAAGGTCATTGAGGTTCTTAACCCTGTGTCCTTCCGGCTGGAGTTACCCCCGTCTTTTCAAATACACTACGTGTTTCATGCCTCCCTCCTGAAATGCTGCTCCCCGTCCTTGGTTACCTCAAGGAAACCTCCGGTCCCTGTTCTCACCGCTGATGGGGTAGAATTCGAGGTGGCCAAGATTGTGGACAGCAGGATGGTCCAAGGCTCCCTCCAGTACCTGGTCCATTGGAGAGGATACGGGCCTGAGGAGATGACTTGGGTACCCGCCCGGGATGTTCACACTGGGGTATTGCTCAGGAGGTTCCATCTTCGGTTCCCCAATAAGCCAGGTCCACCTAGGAAGGGTCCAGTGGCCCCTCATAAAAGGGTAAAGGATCTGCCAGACACAGCTTCTGTGTCGACGCCCGTGGTTAATTAGTCTGCATCTGCTCCTAGGTCTGATACTGATAGAGTGACTCGATCTGCTACCACTCAGGCTGGTAGACTGAGGAGTGGGAGAACCTATCACAGCCTGGCCAGACGGTTCTAGCTCCCGCCCTCGGTCTATGTATACCTTCATTTGCTTCTTGTCTTTGCCTGTGATTCTATCTTCTTTCCTGGCTCTGCTGTTGCAGCCATTACTAGTGACCTCTGCTTCATTTTGAACCTGGCTTTACTGACTACTCTCCTGCTCTGCGTTTGGTACCTCGTACACTCCTGGTTTGACTCGGCTCGTTCACTACTCTTGGTGCTCACGGTGTTGCCGTGGGCAACTGCCCCATTTCCCTTAGCTTCTGTGTATCCTTGTTTGTCGTGCACTTATTGAGCGTAGGGACCGTCGCCCAGTTGTACGCCTTCGCCTAGGACGGGCCGTGCAAGTAGGCAGGGTCTGAGTGGCGGGTAGATTAGGGCTCACCTGTCTGTCTCCCTACCCCGACATTACAGGGATACAGACTGGTAGTAGGTAGTGGGATACAGGCTGGTAGCAGGTAGTGGGATACAGGCTGGTAGTAGGATACAGGTTAGTAACAGGTAGTGGGATACAGGCTGGTAGTAGGATACAGGCTGGTAGTAGGTAGTGGGATACAGGCTGGTAGCAGGTAGTGGGATACAGGCTGGTAGCAGGTAGTGGGATACAGGCTGGTAGCAGGTAGTGGGATACAGGCTGGTAGCAGGTAGTGGGATACAGGATGGTAGTAGGTAGTGGGATACAGACTGGTAGCAGGTAGTGGGATACAGGCTGGTAGCAGGTAGTGGGATACAGGCTGGTAGCAGGTAGTGGGATACAGGCTGGTAGCAGGTAGTGGGATACAGGCTGGTAGCAGGTAGTGGGGTACAGGCTGGTAGCAGGTAGTGGGGTACAGGCTGGTAGCAGGTAGTGGGATACAGGCTGGTAGCAGGTAGTGGGATACAGGCTGGTAGAAGGTAGTGGGATACACGCTGGTAGCAGGTAGTGGGATACAGGCTGGTAGCAGGTAGTGGAATACAGACTGGTAGTAGGCAGTGGAATACAGACTGGTAGCAGGTAGTGGGATACAGGCTGGTAGTAGGCAGTGGGATACAGGATGGTAGTAGGTAGTGGGATACAGGCTGGTAGCAGGTAGTGGGATACACACTGGTAGCAGGTAGTGGGATACAGGCTGGTAGTAGGTAGTGGGATACAGGCTGGTAGTAGGATACAGGCTGGTAGCAGGTAGTGGGATACAGGCTGGTAGTAGGTAGTGGGATACAGGCTGGTAGTAGGTAGTGGGGTACAGGCTGGTAGTAGGCAGTGGGATACAGACTGGTAGCAGGTAGTGGGATACAGGCTGGTAGCAGGTAGTGGGATACAGGCTGGTAGTAGGTAGTGGGATACAGGCTGGTAGTAGGTAGTGGGGTACAGGCTGGTAGCAGGTAGTGGGATACAGGCTGGTAGCAGGTAGTGGGATACAGGCTGGTAGCAGGTAGTGGGATACAGGCTGGTAGCAGGTAGTGGGTTACAGGCTTGTAGCAGGTAGTGGGATACAGGCTGGTAGTAGGTAGTGGGATACAGGCTGGTAGTAGGATACAGGCTGGTAGCAGGTAGTGGGATACAGGCTGGTAGTAGGATACAGGCTGGTAGCAGGTAGTGGGGTACAGGCTGGTAGCAGGTAGTGGGATACACACTGGTAGCAGGTAGTGGGATACAGGCTGGTAGTAGGTAGTGGGATACAGGCTGGTAGTAGGTAGTGGGATACAGGCTGGTAGCTGGTAGTGGGATACAGGCTGGTAGCAGGTAGTGGGATACAGGCTGGTAGTAGGCAGTGGGATACAGGCTGGTAGCAGGTAGTGGGATACAGGCTGGTAGTAGGTAGTGGGATACAGGCTGGTAGTAGGCAGTGGGATACAGGCTGGTAGTAGGTAGTGGGATACAGGCTGGTAGCAGGTAGTGGGATACAGGCTGGTAGTAGGTAGTGGGATACAGGCTGGTAGTAGGCAGTGGGATACAGGCTGGTAGTAGGTAGTGGGATACAGGCTGGTAGTAGGTAGTGGGATACAGGCTGGTAGTAGGTAGTGGGATACAGGCTGGTAGTAGGTAGTGGGATACAGACTGGTAGCAGGTAGTGGGATACAGGCTGGTAGTAGGTAGTGGGATACAGGCTGGTAGCAGGTAGTGGGATACAGGCTGGTAGCAGGTAGTGGGATACAGGCTGGTAGTAGGTAGTGGGATACAGGCTGGTAGTAGGTAGTGGGATACAGGCTGGTAGTAGGCAGTGGGATACAGGCTGGTAGTAGGTAGTGGGATACAGGCTGGTAGCAGGTAGTGGGATACAGACTGGTAGCAGGTAGTGGGATACAGGCTGGTAGCAGGTAGTGGGATACAGGCTGGTAGTAGGATACAGGCTGGTAGCAGGTAGTGGGATACAGGCTGGTAGTAGGTAGTGGGATACAGGCTGGTAGCAGGTAGTGGGATACAGGCTGGTAGCAGGATACGGATGGAAGCTTTACAGGAACAAACTAATGTTGCTTCAAAGTTGCTCAGGCATCAGGTGACAAGTGAGGCTGGTGTGATGGCAGGAAGGAGGTGAAGGGAAAGTGAGCCCTAATCTACCCACCGCCCTGTCCCTGCCTACTTGCAACGACCCGCCCTAGGCGACGAGGTACAACTGGGCGGCGGTCCCTACGCTGTCTAAGTGCACAGGAAAACAAACAGGGAACACGCAAGGGAAGGGGCAGTAGCCACGGAACGCCACGAGGAAACGGAGCGGCGAACGAACAGTCAGGACCAGGACGAAGTGAGTAACCCGAGCGGGCACGGAGACAGAAGCAAGCCAGGGGCAAAGCAAAGCAAAGCAAGTCAAGTCAAGGAGAACTGCAGCAAGGCAGAAGCACGGCAGAAGCAGGCTGGAGCAAGCAGCAGTGGGGCCAGGAATCCAAAAGAATAACAAGCAATGAGGAAGAGAAAACTGCAGGTATAAATGGACAGGGGGCGGAGCTAACTCTGACTGACCAGGCCGCGATAGGCTCTCCCACTCCTGAGCCTGCCACCCTGATTGGTGGGAGCCGGTGTCAGTCTAAGAGGTCTGGCCTCAGGTGTCGACTGATTAACCCTGGGAGTCTCCACAGACGTAGTGCCTGGCAGATCCTTTACAGTACTCCCCCTTTTATGAGGGGCCACCGGACCCTTACTAAGAGGACCCGGTTTAGTGGGGAAGAGAAGGTGGAACCTCCTGACCAATACCCCAGCGTGAACATCTCGAGCAGGTACCCAAGTCCTCTCCTCCGGCCCGTATCCTCTCCAATGGACCAGGTACTGGAGGGAGCCCTGGATCATCCTACTGTCCACAATCTTGGCCACCTCGAATTCCACCCCCTCAGGGGTGAGAACGGGAACAGGAGGTTTCCTAGAGGGGGACCAGGACGGGGAGCAGCGTTTAAGGAGGGAAGCATGAAAGACGTCGTGTATGCGGAAGGATGGGGGCAGCTCCAGACGGAAGGATACAGGGTTGAGGACTTCAATGACCTTATAAGGCCCAATAAATCGGGGAGCAAACTTCCTGGACGGGACCTTAAGGCGCAAGTTCCTGGACGACAACCAGACCAAATCCCCGACGACAAACCGGGGGTTAGCAGAACGTCTACTATCCGCCTGAATCTTTTGTGCGCTCTGGGACGCCTCTAGGTTCTTCTGAACCTGGGCCCAGACAGTGCACAGTTCCCGATGAACATCCTCTACCTCAGGATTATTGGAACAACCAGGGGAGACGGAGGAGAACCTTGGGTTAAACCCGAAATTACAGAAAAACGGGGAGACCCCTGACGAGTTACTGACCCGGTTATTCAGGGAAAATTCAGCAAGGGGAAGGAATGAGACCCAATCGAATTGACAGTCAGAGATGAAACACCTTAAATATTGTTCCAGGGATTGGTTGGTCCTTTCCGTTTGGCCGTTAGTTTTGGGATGGAAGGCGGAGGAGAAGGACAGATCAATCTCCAACTTTTTACAAAAGGCTCTCCAAAATAAGGAAACAAATTGTACCCCTCTGTCCGAAACGATATTGACTGGGGCCCCATGGAGACGCAGGATGTGTTTCACAAACAAAGAAGCTAACGTCTTGGCGTTAGGTAGCTTCTTAAGGGGCACAAAGTGGCACATCTTGCTGAAGCGGTCGACTACCACCCACACCACCGACTTGCCCTGAGATGGAGGCAAATCGGTGATAAAATCCATGGAGATATGGGTCCAAGGTCTCTGGGGAATGGGCAAGGGACGTAGTAGGCCCGCAGGTCGGGACCTAGGGGTTTTGGACCTAGCGCAAACCTCACAAGCGGCGACGTAAGCCCTAACATCTTTAGGCAACCCAGGCCACCAATAGTTTCTGGTAATGAGGTGTTTGGTGCCCAAGATGCCAGGATGACCAGATAGAGCGGAGTCATGGTTTTCCCTGAGTACCCTCAGCCGGTATTGCAGGGGAACAAACAGTTTGTCCCCAGGGACGTTCCCGGGAGCTGCACCCTGATCAGCCGCGATATCAGAAGCTAAATCAGAATCCGTGGCAGAGACGATTATACCAGGGGGTAAAATACAAGCGGGATCCTTCTCGGAAGGAGGATTGGCCATGAAACTACGTGACAGAGCATCAGCCTTAATATTCTTGGACCCAGCCCTATAGGTAACCAAGAAATTAAATCTGGTAAAGAATAGTGCCCACCGAGCTTGTCTAGGATTAAGCCTCCGGGCCGATTCTAGGAAAACCAGATTCTTGTGATCCGTAAGGACCGTTACCTGGTGTCTGGCCCCCTCCAGGAAGTGCCGCCACTCCTCAAAAGCCCATTTAATGGCTAGAAGTTCGCGGTTGCCAATATCATAGTTACTCTCCGTGGGCGAAAACTTCCTAGAGAAGTAAGCACAGGGGCGGAGATGGGTGAGGGAGCTGGTACCCTGGGACAAGACGGCCCCCACTCCCACCTCGGAAGCGTCAACCTCCACAATAAATGGCTCCTCTTGGTTGGGCTGAATCAGCACGGGGGCCGAGATAAAGCACTTCTTGAGAGTCTCAAAGGCCTGGACGGCCTCAGGGGGCCAATGGAGGACATCAGCACCCTTGCGGGTAAGGTCCGTAAGAGGCTTAGCGACGACCGAGAAGTTGGCAATAAATCTCCTGTAATAGTTGGCGAACCCTAAAAAACACTGTAACGCCTTAAGGGAGGCAGGTTGGACCCATTCCGCCACAGCTTGAACCTTGGCAGGGTCCATGCGGAATTCATGAGGAGTGAGGATTTGCCCTAAAAATGGTATCTCCTGTACCCCAAAGACACATTTTTCAGTCTTAGCAAACAGATTATTCTCCCGAAGGACCTGGAGCACCTTCCTGACATGCTCCACGTGAGAGGACCAGTCCTTGGAAAACACCAGTATGTCATCAAGGTACACAACAAGAAAATTACCCAGGTACTCTCTCAGGATTTCATTAATAAAATTCTGGAAGACAGCAGGGGCGTTACACAACCCAAAGGGCATGACCAGGTATTCGAAATGACCCTCGGGTGTGTTGAACGCAGTTTTCCACTCATCCCCCTCTTTGATGCGGATAAGGTTATATGCCCCAAGTAGATCGAACTTAGAAAACCATTGGGCTCCCTGAACCTGATTAAAAAGATCCGGAATCAAAGGAAGTGGGTACTGGTTCCTTACAGTGACCTTATTCAGGTTACGATAATCAATGCACGGCCTAAGACCACCATCCTTCTTCCCCACGAAGAAGAAGCCAGCACCTACAGGAGAAGTCGAGGGGCGAATGAAACCCTTGGCCAGGCATTCCTGGATATACACCCTCATGGCTTCACGTTCAGGACATGAAAGATTAAATATCCTACCTTTAGGAAGCTTGGCACCAGGCACCAAATCGATAGCGCAATCGTAATCTCTATGGGGGGGCAACACCTCGGAGGCCTCCTTAGAAAACACATCGGCGAAGTCCTGAACGAACTCAGGAAGCGTGTTTACCTCCTCCCGGGGAGAAATAGAGTTAACAGAAAGACATGACATAAGACATTCATTACCCATTTGGTGAGATCCCCAGTATTCCAATCAAACGTGGGATTATGCAACTGCAACCAGGGAAGGCCTAAAACCAGATCAGACGATAATCCCTGCATTACCAGTACAGAGCACTGCTCCAAATGCATGGAGCCAACCAGGAGTTCAAAAACAGGAGTATGCTGAGTAAAATAACCATTAGCAAGGGGAGTAGAGTCGATTCCTACTACAGGGATAGGATAAGGTAAATCAATACAAGGCATCTTTAGAGACATAGCAAATTCCACAGACATGATATTAGCAGATGAGCCAGAATCCACGAAAGCACTGCCCGTGGCAGACCGGCCAGCAAACGAGACCTGAAAGGGAAGCAAAATTTTATTGCGTTTCACATTAACGGGAAATACCTGTGCGCCCAAGTGACCTCCCCGATGATCACTTAGGCGCGGAAGTTTTCCGGCTTCTTATTCTTGCGCCTGGGACAGGTGTTCAGTAGATGCTTGTCGTCCCCACAGTAGAAGCAGAGACCGTTCATTCTGCGATACTCCCTACGTTGTCGAGGGGACATGGAGGCCCCGAGTTGCATAGGTACCTCCGAGTCCTCCGTGGAGGGGCGAGGAGGCGGGACCTCGGGGGGGATCGCAGAAAAGTCAGAGGGGAGCACACTGAAGCGTTCTAGCTGACGTTCCCTGAGACGTCGGTCAAGTCGTACTGCTAGGGCCATAACCTGGTCAAGAGAGTCAGACGAGGGGTAGCTAACCAGCAGATCCTTCAGGGCGTCAGATAATCCTAACCTAAACTGGCACCTTAGGGCCGGATCGTTCCACTGAGAAGCTACGCACCACTTCCTAAAATCAGAACAGTATTCCTCAACCGGTCTCCTACCCTGACGTAAGGTCACCAACTGACTCTCGGCTAAAGCAGTCCTGTCAGTCTCGTCGTAAATGAGTCCGAGGGCAGAGAAAAAACGATCAACAGAGGAAAGTTCAGGGGCGTCAGGAGCCAAGGAGAAGGCCCACTCTTGGGGCCCTTCCTGGAGTCGGGATATGATGATACCCACCCGCTGGTTCTCGGAACCTGAGGAGTGGGGCTTAAGGCGGAAATATAGTCTGCAACTCTCCCGGAAGGAGAGAAACGTCTTACGGTCCCCTGAAAACCGGTCAGGTAACTTGAGGTCGGGTTCTAGAGGTGAGGTGGTGCGCCCAACCCTTTGGGCCAGGGCCTGGACCTGTAGGGAGAGGCCCTGCATCTGCTGGGTCAGGGTCTCAAGGGGGTCCATGATAGCGACAGCGTAGGAGAAATGGTAGACTAGGTAAGGGCTTGTTATTCTGTGATGGCAGGAAGGAGGTGAAGGGAAAGTGAGCCCTAATCTACCCACCGCCCTGTCCCTGCCTACTTGCAACGACCCGCCCTAGGCGACGAGGTACAACTGGGCGGCGGTCCCTACGCTGTCTAAGTGCACAGGAAAACAAACAGGGAACACGCAAGGGAAGGGGCAGTAGCCACGGAACGCCACGAGGAAACGGAGCGGCGAACGAACAGTCAGGACCAGGACGAAGTGAGTAACCCGAGCGGGCACGGAGACAGAAGCAAGCCAGGGGCAAAGCAAAGCAAAGCAAGTCAAGTCAAGGAGAACTGCAGCAAGGCAGAAGCACGGCAGAAGCAGGCTGGAGCAAGCAGCAGTGGGGCCAGGAATCCAAAAGAATAACAAGCAATGAGGAAGAGAAAACTGCAGGTATAAATGGACAGGGGGCGGAGCTAACTCTGACTGACCAGGCCGCGATAGGCTCTCCCACTCCTGAGCCTGCCACCCTGATTGGTGGGAGCCGGTGTCAGTCTAAGAGGTCTGGCCTCAGGTGTCGACTGATTAACCCTGGGAGTCTCCACAGACGTAGTGCCTGGCAGATCCTTTACAGCTGGCTTAAATAATTATTGAGCAATAGGGATTGGTTGGGGATGATTGTGAATGCCGTGTGCGCCCTTTGAGACTTTATGCGGCACAAAGCGGCAGCAACTGAGAGAAGCGGCATACTGCCCCCCCCCCCCCCCACGGAGGCAACATGCCATCGGGTACAGACCGTCGATACAACAGAACCAGAACGCCGGCGGTTGTGGTGAGTAACCCGGTAGCATGGACTGTCGGCAGAAGCAGCACCTGTCACAAGCGTAACAGTACCCCCTCTTACGCCACCTCTTCCTGGGTCCGGTGGGAGAATGGAATTTTTTGAGACGTATCGGGCTTTAATGTTTTCTGTAGACTCCCAGGATATTTCTTCGGAACTGAAGCACTTCCAGTCTACTAAATAAAATGTCCTCTTCCCTACTCTCTTGCAGTCAATAATATCCCCGGGCACTTCAGCAGAAGCAAGAATGGGAAGAGGTATGTGAGGATGCTGACCGTAGGCCATGAAGAATGGAGAGGAACGCGTACATTCTCTGGAGTGATTGTTTTGACCCTAGGAAAAATATTCACCCAGTTGTCATATTGAGCAGGAACCAAATAACAAAGGGATTTTTCTAGAACCTGGTTGACTCGCTCTACTTGACCATTGGACTGGGGATGGTATGCAGAAGAGAAGCCTAACTTGACTTCCAGATGACCAGAAATAGTTCTTCAAAATCTTGTGGTGAACTGTATTGTCCGAGACAATATGAAGGGGCAGGCCGTGTAAACAGAAAATATGTTGCCTAAAGAGACTCGCAAGATGAAGAGCAGAAGGAAGACCAGGTAAGGGAACAAAGAAACGATCCACAACTACCCAGAGACTATTGCAGCCAGCTGAGAGGGGCAGATCATTTACGTTGTGTTGCCACAGAGAGTCGGGGACAAGAAGAGGCACACTAAGACCAGCTGGTTCAGCAATGGAGACCTTGTTTCGGGAAATATGCGGAAACATAGTCTCAAACATCCATGGAAGGAGATGGCCACCAGAATTGATGAGATATGAGACCCTGACTTATACGTACTTCAGCGTGACCAGCCAGTTTTGAGTCATGCCCCACAGATAGCACTTTCCTTCTAAGGGTATGTGCACACACACTAATTACGTCCGTAATTGACGGACGTATTTCGGCCGCAAGTACCGGAACGAACACAGTGCAGGGAGCCGGGCTCCTGGTATCATAGTTATGTACGATGCTAGGAGTCCCTGCCTCGCTGCAGGACAACTGTCCCGTACTGAAAACATGATTAGAGTACGGGACAGTTGTCCTGCAGCGAGGCAGGGACTCCTAGCATTGTACATAAGTATGAAGCTAGGAGCCCGGCTCCCTGCACTGAGTTCCGTCCGGTACTTGCGGCCGAAATACGTCCGTCCATTACGGACGTAATTAGTGTGTGTGCACATACCCTAATAGTGAAAGGTACAAAATTTTATCTGTGGGAATATCAATGGGATGAAATGCGAAGGATCTGTGATAAATTGTGGCTCTTCAATTTAGTCAGCAATATCAAAGGACTGGAACAGTGTGTCTGCCTTTATTGTTCTACTCGACTGGGCGGAAGTGAAGCACGAAATTACACCAGGTAAACGGCCTGGCGTAGAGTTAAGCGTTGGACAGTCTGTAGGTAGATCACATTTTTATGGTTGATAAAAATAATAACGGGATGTAGAGACCCTTCAAGCAAATTATTTATTTCACTGAAGAAAAGAAGCTTCTGCCTGTGGGGTCCAACTTTTGGCATCTACCCTCTTCTGTGTACGAGCTGTGACTGGAGCCAGCAACTAGGAGAAGTGAGGAATGAATTGCCAGTACAAGTTTGCAAACTCAATGAAGCGTTGAATTTCTCGAAGACCCGGAGGACGAAGCCAATTTAGTACAACAGATCATTGTGTCTGGATATATTCCTAATCCCTGGCCAGAAGGGGAGGTCAATAAAGGAAGGGAGGATCTCTCGAGGCAGACTTTTTTTTTTTTTTTTTTACTTCACATAGAGTTTTCTTTCTCGCAACTGTTGAAAGACGTGGCAGACATGTTTCCAGTGAGTAGTCAAATTGGATGAGAAGGGAAGGATAAACCAGCACATTGACGTTTAGCAGATGCAGTAAAATACCATTCACAAACTCTTGCGTTTGATGCATTGCAAAGTCTGAAGGACATGACAAGGTAATCATAGAGGCATAGGTGCGCGAGCGTGCTCTGGTGGTCTCTTAAAGGGCCAGCGTGCGCACCACTAAGGGTATGTTCACACGGCTTAAAAAATTACGGAGCTGTTTTCAGGCGAAAACAGCTCCTGAATTTCAGACGTTTTTGTAACTACTCGCGTTTTTCGCAGCGTCCGTTACGGACGTAATTGGAGCTATTTTTCAATGGAGTCAATTAAAAACGGCTCCAAAAACGTCCAAAAGAAGTGACATACACTTCTTTGACGCGGGCATATTTTTACGCACCGTCTTTTGACAGCGACACGTAAAATTACACCTCGTCTGAACAGTACATCGTAAAACCCTTTGCAAGCAATGGGCAGATGTTTGCTGACGTATTGGAGCCTTTGTTACGGCTGCCGCCCCATTCCCACGACCTCTGCTCCGGTTCCGGCGCCCTCCCTCATCAGCTGCTTGTCCCGAGCTCCACTTACCCGGTCCGGACGCTCTGCTGGCCCTGGACGGCGTTAGGTGAGTGCATCCCTTACCACCTTCCGCGGTCGGCATCCTCGATGTGCGGCTGCAGTCACTAGAGGGCGCACGCGCTGACTCGTCCTGCCTTAAAGGGCCAGCGCGCGCCTGAATTCCCAGAACTTCCTATTTAAGGTTCCTCCTCCCTTCCATCCCTGCTTGTTCAACCAAGTTCCCCGTGAGTTCCCTGTGCCCTAGTTTCCTGTTTCCGTTCCTTCTGCCCTTGTCTGGATTTCCCGTTGTGACCTCTGCTTGAACTGGACTATCCTTGTCTGCCGCCTGCCTTGACCTATTGCTGCCATACCCGTTACGACGTCTGCTGCCTGTCCTGACTTTTGCCTATCCATCCGACTGCCTCTACCCGCTGTGCCAAGCGTTGCCTGGGTTCCATGCACCATCTCTCAGACGACACCGAGGATCCACCAACAAACCGGTGAGAACCGTTATAGGTTGAACAAACCATGGTTCCCCTTGACACAGCCCTGCCTGACACGGCTGATATGGCTCAGGAGCTTTCTAGACAACGAGTCCGCCAAGACCAGCTGTTTCAGCTACTGCAGAATGTGTCCACTCGTTTAAACGAACTAGCACCTCCGGCGCCTCCGATACCACCACCACAGCAAGCTCCTGTTTACAGTCCTGGACTACACCTACCTACGCCTGCCCGCTGTGTGGGAGACCCCAAGACCTGCAGGGGATTTTTTAACCAATGCACCATCCACTTTGAAGTCATGGCACATCATTTTTCCTCAGACCGGGCTAAGGTGACCTATATCCTGTCCCTGCTGTCTGGTGAAGCGCTGGCTTGGGCATCGCCCTTGTGGGAGAAAAACGACCCCCATCATGTACAACATTCATAACTTTCTCTCCACGTTTAAAAGAGTGTTTGAAGAACTGGGTCGAGCCTCTTCTGCAGCGTCCTCTCTAC
This sequence comes from Rhinoderma darwinii, assembly GCF_050947455.1. Classification (NCBI taxonomy): domain Eukaryota; kingdom Metazoa; phylum Chordata; class Amphibia; order Anura; family Rhinodermatidae; genus Rhinoderma; species Rhinoderma darwinii. Next base: position 1,258,000 of record NC_134692.1, read on the forward strand.
TCAAGCTCCGACAAGGAACCTCCACTGTAGGCCAATACGCCATTCAATTCCGCACCTTGGCTACGGAACTCCAGTGGAATAATGAGGCTTTGGTATCGACCTTCTGGGAGGGTCTGGCGGGCCGAATCAAGGATGAAATTGCTGGCCGAGACCTTCCACCGTCCTTGGATGACTTGATTATCCTAGCTAATCGTATAGATATACGTTTCCGTGAGAGACAACAGGAATCTGCTCGAGGCAATCGGACATCACGATTGGCACCAACCTTCCAAAGACCTCTTCTGGCTTCATCTTCCTCCCAGTCGGACGAACCCATGCAGGTGGAGAGAACACGACTCACGCCTGAGGAGCGCAAGAATAGACGCAAGCTGAATTTGTGTTTGTATTGTGGTGGAAAAACGCACTTCCTCAGAGACTGTCCAGTGAGGCCGGAAAACTCCAACACCTAGGGCAAGTAGGAGAGGCTACCCTAGGTGGAATACCTTCCTCTCAGAAGATGACCATACCAGCGAAGCGGTCCTTTGCAGGAACCACTTTCTGAGTCCAAGCCTTCCTAGATTCCTGATCCGCTGGGGATTTTCTGTTCAAGTCCTTGGTAAATCGCTACCAAATCCCAGTGCAAAAATTAACCAAACCGTTGTCCATTGCTTCTGTAGATGGGAGGCTTCTACAGGAAACTATCTATCTCGTCACCGAGCCCATTCTCCTGTTAACAGGGGCGCTGCACCAGGAACGTATCTCCTTCTATGTGTTAAAGAACTCTGAACCCTTTGCTTCTAGGTCTACCGTGGTTGCAGAATCACTCTCCTGTTATTGACTGGACTGGAGGTCAAATTACCCAATGGAGTGACTTCTGTCACCAACATTGTCTACTATCTATTCGCCCACCTATGCCTCAGTTTACAGAACCTAACTCAGCAGGACTTCCTACCCCATACAAAAGCTTCTCTGATGTCTTCTGCAAACAACAAGCTGAATCGCTGCCTCCTCACAGGCCATACGACTGTGCCGTAGACCTGGTCCACAACGCCACGCCTCCCAGAGGTAGAGTCTACCCGCTGTCTTTTCCCAAGATGGAGGCCATGTCTCGGTATATCCAGTAGAATCTGGAGAGAGGATTCATCCGTAAGTCCTCCTCTCCTGCTGGCGCAGGGTTCTTCTTTGTGGGAAAAAAAGACGGCTCCCTGCGTCCTTGTATTGATTACCATTGACCTCAGAACTCTTTGACCGTCTACAGGGGGCGAAAATCTTCACCAAACTAGACCTTCGTGGAGCTTATAATCTCATCCGTATCCGCGAGGGAGACGAATGGAAAACCGCGTTCAACACTCGTGATGGGCATTTTGAATACCTTGTCATGCCCTTTGGCCATTGTAATGCGGTTTTCCAGGCTTTTGTTAATGATACTTTTCGGGATCCGTTGTACAGCTGTGTGGTGGTATACTTAGATGACATTTTAATCTTCTCTCCCAATATTCAAACTCATCGTGTGCATGTGCGCCAAGTGTTACAACGTCTGCGAGAGAACTCTGTTTGCCAAGCTAGAAAAATGCCTCTGGAGAGAACCAGCCTGCCTTTCTTGGGGTATGTAACTTCCGACCACGGTCTTCAAATGGATCCAGCCAAGCTGTCCTTAATTCTCAACTGGCCTCGTCCGCAAGGACTCAAAGCGGTCCAACGCCTGCTAGGATTCGCAAATTATTACCACCAGTTTATTCCTCATTTCTCCTCTATGACGGCTCCTATTTCTGCTCTGACCAAAAAGGGGGTTAATGCCAAAGACTGGACCACGGAGGCTGAAGCTTCATTCCAAGCTCTCAAAGTTTCATTCTCTTCTGCCTCAGTCCTACATAGACCGGATTCCACCAAACCCTTTGTTCTGGAGGTCGATGCTTGATCCGTGGGAGTTGGAGCTATTCTGTCCCAAAAGTGTAATGGCCGGAAGGAGGTGAAGGGAAAGTGAGCCCTAATCTACCCACCGCCCTGTCCCTGCCTACTTGCAACGACTCGCCCTAGGCGACGAGGTACAACTGGGCGGCGGTCCCTACGCTGTCCAAGTGCACAGGGAAACAAACAGGGAACATGCAAGGGAAGGGGCAGTAGCCACGGAACGCCACGAGGAAACGGAGCGGCGAACGGACAGTCAGGACCAGGACGAAGTGAGTACACCCAAGCGTGCAAGGAGACAGAAGCAAGCCAGGGGCAAAGCAAAGCAGGTCAAGCAGAACTGCAGCAAGGCAGAAGCACGGCAGAAGCAGGCTGGAGCAAGCAGCAGTGGGGCCAGGAATCCAAAAGAATTACAAGCACTGAGGGAGAGAACAGGGCAGGTAATAAAGGACAGGGGGCGGAGCTAACTCCGACAGACCAGGCCGCGATAGGCTCTCCCACTCCTGAGCCTGCCACCCTGGTTGGTGGGAGATGGTGTCAGTCGAACAGGTCTGGCCTCAGGTGTGGATTGATTAATCCCAGGAGTATACCTAGATGAAGTACCTGGCAGATCCCTAACAGTACTCCCCCTTTTATGAGGGGCCACCGGACCCTTACTAAGGGGACCCGGTTTAGTGGGGAAGAGAAGGTGGAACCTCCTGATCAATACCCCAGCGTGAACATCACGGGCAGGTACCCAAGTCCTCTCCTCCGGCCCGTATCCTCTCCAATGGACCAGGTACTGGAGGGAGCCCTGGACCATCCTACTGTCCATAATCTTGGCCACCTCGAATTCCACCCCCTCAGGGGTGAGAACGGGAACAGGAGGTATCCTCGAGGGGGACCAGGACGGGGAGCAGCGTTTAAGGAGGGAGGCATGGAAGACGTCATGTATGCGAAATGATGGGGGGAGCTCCAGACGGAAGGATACAGGGTTGAGGACTTCAATGATCTTATAAGGTCCAATAATTCGGGGAGCAAACTTCCTGGACGGGACCTTAAGGCGCAAGTTCCTGGACGACAACCAGACCAAATCCCCGACGACAAACCGGGGGTTAGCAGAACGTCTACTATCCGCCTGAATCTTTTGTGCGCTCTGGGACGCCTCTAGGTTCTTCTGAACCTGGGCCCAGACGGTGCACAGTTCCCGATGAACATCCTCTACCTCAGGATTATTGGAACAACCAGGGGAGACGGAGGAGAATCTTGGGTTAAACCCGAAATTACAGAAAAACGGGGAGACCCCTGACGAGTTACTGACCCGGTTATTCAAGGAAAATTCAGCAAGGGGAAGGAATGAGACCCAATCGAATTGACAGTCAGAGATGAAACACCTTAAATATTGTTCCAGGGATTGGTTGGTCCTTTCCGTTTGGCCATTAGTTTCGGGATGGAAGGCGGAGGAGAAGGACAGATCAATCTCCAACTTTTTACAAAAAGCTCTCCAAAATAAGGAAACAAATTGTACCCCTCTGTCAGAAACGATATTGACTGGGACCCCATGGAGACGCAGGATGTGTTTCACAAACAAAGAAGCTAACGTCTTGGCGTTAGGTAGCTTCTTAAGGGGCACAAAGTGGCACATCTTGCTGAAGCGGTCGACTACCACCCACACCACCGACTTGCCCTGAGATGGAGGCAAATCGGTGATAAAATCCATGGAGATATGGGTCCAAGGTCTCTGGGGAATGGGCAAGGAACGTAGTAGGCCCGCAGGTCGGGACCTAGGGGTTTTGGACCTAGCGCAAACCTCACAAGCGGCGACGTAAGCCCTAACGTCTTTAGGCAACCCAGGCCACCAATAGTTTCTGGTAATGAGGTGTTTGGTGCCCAAGATGCCAGGATGACCAGATAGAGCGGAGTCATGGTTTTCCCTGAGTACCCTCAGCCGGTATTGCAGGGGAACAAACAGTTTGTCCCCAGGGACGTTCCCGGGAGCTGCACCCTGATCAGCCGCGATATCAGAAGCTAAATCAGAATCCGTGGCAGAGACGATTATACCAGGGGGTAAAATACAAGCAGGATCCTTCTCAGAAGGAGGATTGGCCATGAAACTACGTGACAGAGCATCAGCCTTAATATTCTTGGACCCAGCCCTATAGGTAACCAAGAAATTAAATCTGGTAAAGAATAGTGCCCACCGAGCTTGTCTAGGATTAAGCCTCCGGGCCGATTCTAGGAAAACCAGATTCTTGTGATCCGTAAGGACCGTTACCTGGTGTCTGGCCCCCTCCAGGAAGTGCCGCCACTCCTCAAAAGCCCATTTAATGGCTAGAAGTTCGCGGTTGCCAATATCATAGTTACTCTCCGTGGGCGAAAACTTCCTAGAGAAGTAAGCACAGGGGCGGAGATGGGTGAGGGAGCTGGTACCCTGGGACAAGACGGCCCCCACTCCCACCTCGGATGCGTCAACCTCCACAATAAATGGCTCCTCTTGGTTGGGCTGAATCAGCACGGGGGCCGAGATAAAGCACTTCTTGAGGGTCTCAAAGGCCTGGACGGCCTCAGGGGGCCAATGGAGGACGTCAGCACCCTTGCGGGTAAGGTCCGTAAGAGGCTTAGCGACGACCGAGAAGTTGGCAATAAATCTCCTGTAATAGTTGGCGAACCCTAAAAAACACTGTAACGCCTTAAGGGAGGCAGGTTGGACCCATTCCGCCACAGCCTGAACCTTGGCAGGGTCCATGCGGAATTCATGAGGAGTGAGGATTTGCCCTAAAAATGGTATCTCCTGTACCCCAAAGACACATTTTTCAGTCTTAGCAAACAGATTATTCTCCCGAGGGACCTGGAGCACCTTCCTGACATGCTCCACGTGGGAGGACCAGTCCTTGGAAAACACCAGTATGTCATCAAGGTACACAACAAGAAAATTACCCAGGTAATCTCTCAGGATTTCATTAATAAAATTCTGGAAGACAGCAGGGGCATTACACAACCCAAAGGGCATGACCAGGTATTCGAAATGACCCTCGGGTGTGTTGAACGCAGTTTTCCACTCATCCCCCTCTTTGATGCGGATAAGGTTATATGCCCCCCGTAGATCGAACTTAGAAAACCATTGGGCTCCCCGACAGACCACGCCACGAGGAGGCCCTCCCACTCCTGAGCCTGCCACCCTGGTTGGTGGGAGATGGTGTCAGTCGAACAGGTCTGGCCTCAGGTGTGGATTGATTAATCCCAGGAGTATACCTAGATGAAGTACCTGGCAGATCCCTAACAAAAAGACTTGTAGAGGGAGACTGGTGGCCTGCGTTTTTTTCTCCAAATCGTTCAAATCCGCTGAAAAAAATTATGGAATTGGAGATAAAGAACTTTTAGCTATTAAATTGGCCCTGGAGGAATGGAGACATCTGCTTAAGGGTGGACGGCATCCCATCATCATTTACACAGATCATAAAAACCTCCTATACTTACAAACTGCTCAACGCCTGAACTCTCGTCATGCTCGGCGGGCATTATTCTTCTCCAGATTCGATTTTCAGCTTCATTACAGACCCGTTGGAAAGAATACCAAGGTTGACGCCTTATCTCGCTGTTTTGACCCCACAGACCAAAAGTCAAGCCCCCAGTTTATTATAGATCCGAAACGTATTGTGATCGCTGCTCCTACCGAAGTGGTACACATTCCCAGAGGAAAGACCTACGTACCCCTGAAACAAAGGGATTGTGTTCTTCACTGGGGTCATGCCTCCAGGGTTTCTGGGCACCCTGGCATCAAAAGGACTCTCGATTTGATTGGTCGTCAGTAATGGTGGCCTTCCATGTCCCAAGACACTAAAGACTTTGTTTTTGCCTGCTCCACTTTCTCTCAAAATAAAGTCTCCCATTCAAGACCTGCTGGCCTTTTGCACCCCCTGCCTGTGCCTGACTCTCCCTGGTCGCACATTGCCATGGACTTCATCACCGATCTGCCTAGTTCTGCGTGGTGTACCGTGAGCTGGGTTGTGGTGGATCGCTTTTCTAAGATGGCGCACTTCGTACCTCTCTCAGGCCTTCCGTCATCTTCCCGACTGGCAACGCTGTTTGTCGAGCACGTCTTTCGCCTGCATGGTCTTCCTAAGCACATTTTTTCTGACAGAGGAGTTCAGTTCACATCCAAATTCTGGAGAGCCTTGTGCAAACTGCTGGAGATCAAACTAGACTTCTCTTCCGCGTACCATCCTCAATCCAATGGTCGAGTAGAGCGGATAAACCAAATACTTGAAGGTTTCCTCAGGAATTTCGTGTCTCCGAGACAAGACAGCTGGGCAGGTGTAAAGGATCTGCCAGACACAGCTTCTGTGTCGACGCCTGTGGTTAGTCAGTCTGCACCTGCTCCTAAGTCTGATAGAGTGACTCCTTCGTCTACCACTCCGGCTGGGAGGCTGAGGAGTGGGAGAACCTATCACAGCCTGGCCAGACGGTTCTAGCTCCCGCCCTCTGTCTATTTATACCTTCATTTCCTGCTTCTCCTTTGCCTGTGATTCTCCTGTTTCCTGGCTCTGCTGCTTCTACTATTTGTCCTCTGCTTCATACTGACCCTGGCTTTACTGACTACGCTCCTGCTCTGCGTTTGGTACCTCGTACACTCCTGGTTTGACTCGGCTCATTCACCTCTCTTGTTGCTTACGGTGTTGCCGTGGGCATCTGCCCCTTTTCCCTTATCTTCTTTGTACCCTTGTCTGTCTGTCTGTCTGTCGTGCACATAGTGAGAGTAGGGACCGTCGCCCAGTTGTACGCCGTCGCCTAGGACGGGCCGTTGCAAGTAGGCAGGGACTGAGTGGCGGGTAGATTAGGGCTCACCTGTCTGTCTCCCTACCCAGTCATTACAGCAGGTCTGCTTCCATGGGCCGAATTTACCTACAACAACCATACGTGGGAATCTACCCACTCTTGTCCTTTCTTCTTGGTGTATGGCCAGCACCCAGGAATTCCCCTATCAGTCTCTGTGACTTCTGAGGTTCCAGCTGCTAACACGGTCCACCGTGACTTTGTACGGATATGGCAGAAGGCCAAGGACTCCATCCACAAAGCCGTAGCCAGGTTTAAGAGAGACACACATAAAAAACGCAGGATACCCCCGCAGCTCCTTCCTGGGGATAAAGTCTGGCTGTCCACCCGGTACATACGTCTGAAGACCCCTTGTTACAAGCTCGCTCCTCGGTTTCTGGGTCCTTATGAGATAACAGACTAAATCAATCCAGTAACTTTCAGACTTCGCCTTCCTCAGTCTCTGAAAATCTCTAATTCCTTCCACATTTCTCTGCTGGAACCCACTATACTCAACCGATTTTCTAAGAAAATTCTGGTCCATCCTGTTCCAGCAGCTGATGCCGAATTTGAAATTCAAGAGATCCTGGATGTCAAACAATCACGGGGGAGATTATGATACCTAGTGGACTGGAGAGATTATGGTCCTGAGGAGAGATCATGGAAGTCCGTGGAGAATGTCAACGCCCCAGCTCTCATCAAGGACTTTGAGCGAAGGTTTCCAAGCAAGCCTAAAAAGAGGAGGCGTAAAGGGGGGGTACTGCAACGGCTTCCGCACCGTTCCCACGGCCTCTGCTCCGGTTCCGATGCCCTCCCTCATCAGCTGCTCGTCCAGAGCTCCACTTACCCGGTCCGGACACTCTGCAGGCCCTGGACGGCGTCAGGTGAGTACAGCCATTACCTCCTTCCGCAGTCGGCATCCTCGATGTGCGGCTGCAGTCACTTAAAGAGGCTCTGTCACCAGATTTTGCAACCCCTACCTCCTATTGCATGTGATCGGCGCTGCAATGTAGATTACAGTAACGTTTTTATTTTTAAAAAACGAGCATTTTTGGCCAAGTTATGACCATTTTTGTAGTTATGCAAATGAGGCTTGCAAAAGTCCAAGTGGGTGTGTTTAAAAGTAAAAGTCCAAGTGGGCGTGTATTATGTGCGTACATCGGGGTGTGTATTTTGTGTGTACATCGGGGCGTGTATTATGTGCGTACATCGGGGCGTGTATTATGTGTGTACATCTGTGCGTGTATTATGTGCGTACATCGGGGCGTGTATTATGTGTGTACATCGGGGCGTGTATTATGTGTGTACATCGGGGCGTGTATTATGTGCGTACATCGGGGCGTGTATTATGTGCGTACATCGGGGCGTGTATTATGTGTGTACATCTGTGCGTGTATTATGTGCGTACATCGGGGCGTGTATTATGTGTGTACATCGGGGCGTGTATTATGTGTGTACATCGGGGCGTGTATTATGTGTGTACATCGGGGCGTGTATTATGTGCGTACATCGGGGCGTTTTTAATACTTTCACTAGCTGGGCGCTCTGAAGAGAAGTAACATCCTCTTCTCTTCAGAACGCCCAGCTTGTGACAGTGCAGATCTGTGACGTCACTCACAGGTCCTGCATCGTGTCGGCACCAGAGGCTACAGATGATTCTGCAGCAGCATCGGCGTTTGCAGGTAAGTCGATCTTACCTGCAAACGCTGATGCTGCTGCAGAATCAACTGTAGCCTCTGGTGCCGATGTGGCCGTCACGATGCAGGACCTGTGAGTGACGTCACAGATCTGCACTGTCACAAGCTGGGCGTTCTGAAGAGAAGAGGATGTTACTTCTCATCAGAGCGCCCAGCTAGTGAAAGTATTAAAAACGCCCCGATGTACGCACATAATACACGGCCCGATATACGCACATAATACACGCCCCGATGTACACACATAATACACGCCCCGATGTACGCACATAATACACGCCCCGATGTACGCACATAATACACGCACAGATGTACACACATAATACACGCCCCGATGTACGCACATAATACACGCCCCGATGTACGCACATAATACACGCCCCGATGTACACACATAATACACGCCCCGATGTACGCACATAATACACGCCCCGATGTACGCACATAATACACGCCCCGATGTACGCACATAATACACGCCCCGATGTACACACATAATACACGCCCCGATGTACGCACATAATACACGCCCAGATGTACACACATAATACACGCCCCGATGTACGCACATAATACACGCCCCGATGTACGCACATAATACACGCCCCGATGTACACACATAATACACGCCCCGATGTACGCACATAATACACGCCCCGATGTACGCACATAATACACGCCCCGATGTACGCACATAATACACGCCCCGATGTACGCACATAATACACGCCCCGATGTACACACATAATACACGCCCCGATGTACACACATAATACACGCCCCGATGTACGCACATAATACACGCCCCGATGTACGCACATAATACACGCCCCGATGTACGCACATAATACACGCCCCGATGTACGCACATAATACACGCCCCGATGTACGCACATAATACACGCCCCGATGTACACACATAATACACGCCCCGATGTACACACATAATACACGCCCCGATGTACGCACATAATACACGCCCCGATGTACACACATAATACACGCCCCGATGTACGCACATAATACACGCCCCGATGTACGCACATAATACACGCCCCGATGTACACACACAATACACGCCCCGATGTACACACATAATACACGCCCCGATGTACGCACATAATACACGCCCAGATGTACACACATAATACACGCCCCGATGTACGCACCTAATACACGCCCCGATGTACACACATAATACACGCCCCGATGTACACACATAATACACGCCCCGATGTACGCACATAATACACGCCCCGATGTACACACATAATACACGCCCCGATGTACACACATAATACACGCCCCGATGTACACACATAATACACGCCCCGATGTACACACATAATACACGCCCCAATGTACACACATAATACACGCCCAGATGTACGCACATAATACACGCCCCGATGTACACACATAATACACGCCCCGATGTACACACATAATACACGCCCCGATGTACACACATAATACACGCCCCGATGTACACACATAATACACGCCCCGATGTACACACATAATACACGCCCAGATGTACGCACATAATACACGCCCCGATGTACGCACATAATACACGCCCCGATGTACACACATAATACACGCCCCGATGTACACACATAATACACGCCCCGATGTACGCACATAATACACGCCCCGATGTACACACATAATACACGCCCCGATGTACACACATAATACACGCCCCGATGTACGCACATAATACACGCCCCGATGTACGCACATAATACACGCCCAGATGTACACACATAATACACGCCCCGATGTACGCACATAATACACGCCCCGATGTACGCACATAATACACGCCCCGATGTACACACATAATACACGCCCCGATGTACACACATAATACACGCCCCGATGTACGCACATAACACACGCCCAGATGTACACACATAATACACGCCCCGATGTACGCACATAATACACGCCCCGATGTACACACATAATACACGCCCCGATGTACACACATAATACACGCCCCGATGTACGCACATAATACACGCCCCGATGTAACACACAATACACGCCCCGATGTACGCACATAATACACGCCCCGATGTACACACATAATACACGCCCGATGTACGCACATAATACACGCCCAGATGTAACACACATAATACACGCCCGATGTACGCACATAATACACGCCCAGATGTACACACATAATACACGCCCAGATGTACACACATAATACACGCCCCGATGTACGCACATAATACACGCCCCGATGTACACACATAATACACGCCCCGATGTACGCACATAATACACACCCCGATGTACACACATAATACACGCCCCGATGTACGCACATAATACACGCCCAGATGTACACACATAATACACGCCCCGATGTACACACATAATACACACCCCGATGTACACACATAATACACGCCCCGATGTACACACATAATACACGCCCCGATGTACACACATAATACACGCCCAGATGTACACACATAATACACGCCCCGATGTACGCACATAATACACGCCCAGATGTACACACATAATACACGCCCCGATGTACGCACATAATACACGCCCCGATGTACGCACATAATACACGCCCCGATGTACGCACATAATACACGCCCCGATGTACGCACATAATACACGCCCCGATGTACGCACATAATACACGCCCCGATGTACACACATAATACACGCCCCGATGTACGCACATAATACACGGCCCGATGTACACACATAATACACGCCCCGATGTACACACATAATACACGCCCCGATGTACGCACATAATACACGCCCCGATGTACGCACATAATACACGCCCCGATGTACACACATAATACACGCCCAGATGTACGCACATAATACACGCCCCGATGTACGCACATAATACACGCCCCGATGTACGCACATAATACACGCCCCGATGTACGCACATAATACACGCCCCGATGTACACACATAATACACGCCCCGATGTACGCACATAATACACGGCCCGATGTACACACATAATACACGCCCCGATGTACACACATAATACACGCCCCGATGTACGCACATAATACACGCCCCGATGTACACACATAATACACGCCCCGATGTACGCACATAATACACGCCCAGATGTACACACATAATACACGCCCCGATGTACGCACATAATACACGCCCAGATGTACACACATAATACACGCCCCGATGTACACACATAATACACGCCCAGATGTACACACATAATACACGCCCAGATGTACACACATAATACACCCCCGATGTACACACATAATACACGCCCCGATGTACGCACATAATACACGCCCCGATGTACGCACATAATACACGCCCCGATGTACGCACATAATACACGCCCAGATGTACACACCTAATACACGCCCACTTGGACTTTTACTTTTAAACACGCCCACTTGGACTTTTGCAAGCCTCATTTGCATAACTACAAAAATGGTCATAACTTGGCCAAAAATGCTCGTTTTTTTTAAATAAAAACGTTCCTGTAATCTACATTGCAGCGCCGATCACAGGCAATAGCAGATAGGGGTGCAAAATCTGGTGACAGCCTCTTTAATTCCCAGAACTTCCTATTTAAGGTTCCTCCTCCCTTCCATCCCTGCTTGTTCAACCAAGTTCCCCGTGAGTTCCCTGTGCCCTAGTTTCCTGTTTCCGTTCCTTCTGCCCTTGTCTGGATTTCCCGTTACTGACCTCTGCTTGAACTGGACTATCCTTGTCTGCCGCCTGCCTTGACCTATTGCTGCCATACCCGTTACGACGTCTGCTGCCTGTCCTGACTTCTGCCTATCTATCCGACCGCTTCTACCCGCTGTGCCAAGCATTGCCTGGGTTCCACGCACCATCTCTCAGACGACACCGAGGATCCACCAACAAACCGGTGAGAACCGTTATAGCCTTCTTTTCAGGCGTAATTCGAGGCGTAAAACGCCCGAATTACGTCTAAAAATAGGCCGTGTGAACATACCCTAATAGTTTCCCTAGCCTATCCCCGAACTATATAATCTGACCTGTCCTCTGTCCCAGAGCCTGAGCAATATTGTGTCTTCCCTGTTCTTGTCTTGCAAATGGTTCCTAGCTGTATCCGGTTTCCTGTATCCAGTATCTGTGTCCAAATGCCTGTTCCAAGCCGAGTGTCCGTGACGAGTTCACCATCTGTGTTTGACGCCCGTGCCAACCCGAGGCTCCTAGGCGACTGCACTACTCCAGTCTGGTGTCCTAGCAAAGTCCGGTCTCTTTGCCAAGTCCAGAGTCCGGTGTCCGTGCCAAGTCCAGTGTCGGGGTGCCTGCAACAAATCGAGGGTCCAAGACGACTGCACTACTCCAGTCTGGTGTCCTAGCACAGTCCGGTCTCTTTGCCAAGTCCAGGGTCCGGTGTCCATGCCAAGTCCAGTGTCGGGGTGCCTGCAACAAATCGAGGGTCCAAGACGACTGCACTACTCCAGTCTGGTGTTCTGGCCACGTCCAGTGTCCGGTGTCGGTGCCAAGTATAGTGTCAGAGAAGACTTCAGTATCTGTGTTCTGTATCCGAGACAAGCCAGCATGCGATTGTCCAGTATAAGCCACATCCCAGCAAGTACTCTCTTCCTAGACACGATCATTGACTTTTGTTTAATTAGCTGCTACTCCGCTACGGTGGAGCGGCCCAGTGGGTCCACTTTAAGGATGGAGTGAGTCTGGGAGACCCTCTCTAATGCAGTCTCCTGGGTATGTATTCTGAAGTGTTGGTCAATTCTTATGGCAAGAGAAATAAGAGCATCCTAGGAAGAAGGTACCGGTTCACGACCCGCCAGCTTTTTTGCTTTTTTTAATCAGCCAACACACAGTAGAAATTTGTGACCAGGGCTTCATTGTTCCAGGCCAACTCTACGCTATTCAGTTCCAGACCCTTGATGCATTGTCCTACAATCAAACTACCCTGGCGAAGGTTCAGGAGCGCTGCTGCCACTGCTGCCCAGGTATAAGCAGGTTCCTCAAAGACAGTCCTGAAGGTATTGAGGGTCACCTGTAAATTGGAGGTCTCAGGTCCCTCACTGCCCATGACAGTGCCTGGTCCGACAGCAGGGAGGCCATAAACGCAACCTTGGTCTGGTTGGTGGGGAAGTGGTGGGCATGCAGTTGGGAATGGATCTGGCATTGGTTAATGAAACCGCGACAAGCCTTTGGATGTCCGTCATAGCTTGGTGGCTGTTGAACCCCAGTTGGAGTAGACGGAAGAGTTGCCGGAAGCGCAGACTGCGCGATGAGGGATACAGGAGGTTTATTAACTCTCTGTTGCCCAGACAGAGTGTTCATGAGCTGCAGCATCTGGTCTTGCTGTTCACTGAGATTTTAAATGGCATCATAGAAGACCTGCACTGTAGGGATTGCTAGCGGGTTCTATGGCCTGAGCAAACTGTAACAAGCAGAGGGTTGTGGACCCACTGGGCTACTCAACCTGCTTGACTTTGGGCCCCCTCCTTGGGCGTTATCTAAGTAGCCTCCCTGGTATTCACCCTTTAACCCTCGTAAAGTGATCTGGACTTGGCAGCATAGAAACTACCAGGTCGCTACCTCTTGAGGTGGTCCCTGTGTGAGTGGCGGGATACAGACTGATGTGAGTAGCAGCTGGCCCTAGGGAATAGGAGACAATGATGGAGTGCGTAGGTCTGAGGTCACAGTTCATAGCAGGATCAAGGTTGGCAACAGGCAGTAGGCCACAGGCTTGTATCTATAGAAGAATACGGACTGGTAGCAGGATATGGACGGAAATTTGCAGGAACCAACTAACGTTGCACAAAAGTTGCTCAGGCATCAGGTGACCAGTGGGTCTGCCTTAAATAAGTACAGAGCAACAGGTATTGGTTGGGGATGATTGTGGCCCTTTAGGTGACGACAAGAGAGCGCACGCCTTATGAGACTTTATTCAGGAGAGAGCAGCATGTCGGCGGGCACGGACTGCCGATACAACAGCAGAACCGGAGCGCCAGTGGCCGAGACCGTGGCCAGTGGACGCCAATAGACTGAGGAGTGCATCCCAATATCTAATTTTGAGGTGAGTGATAGGGCGGCTGACATCTGGGCACACAGTCAGGTTGAGGCGGGTGATAGGCTTGCAGGGTTGAGGCGGGTGATAGGCTTGCAGGGTTGAGGCGGGTGATAGGCTTGCAGGGTTGAGGCGGGTGATAGGCTTGCAGGGTGGAGGTGGGTGATAGGCTTGCAGGGTGGAGGCGGGTGATAGGCTTGCAGGGTGGAGGCGGGTGATAGGCTTGCAGGGTGGAGGCGGGTGATAGGCTTGCAGGGTGGAGGCGGGTGATAGGCTTGCAGGGTTGAGGAGGGTGATAGGCTTGCAGGGTTGAGGCGGGTGATAGGCTTGCAGGGTTGGGGCGGGTGATAGGCTTGCAGGGTTGAGGCGAGTGATAGGCTTGCAGGGTTGAGGCGGGTGATAGGCTTGCAGGGTTGAGGCGGGTGATAGGCTTGCAGGGTTGAGGCGGGTGATAGGCTTGCAGGGTTGAGGCGGGTGATAGGCTTGCAGGGTTGAGGCGAGTGATAGGCTTGCAGGGTTGAGGCGAGTGATAGGCTTGCAGGGTTGAGGCGGGTGATTGGCTTGCAGGGTTGGGGCGGGTGATAGGCTTGCAGGGTTGAGGCGGGTGATAGGCTTGCAGGGTTGAGGCGGGTGATAGGCTTGCAGGGTTGAGGCGGGTGATAGGCTTGCAGGGTTGAGGCGGGTGATAGGCTTGCAGGGTTGAGGCGGGTGATAGGCTTGCAGGGTTGAGGCGGGTGATAGGCTTGCAGGGTTGAGGCGGGTGATAGGCTTGCAGGGTTGAGGCGGGTGATAGGCTTGCAGGGTGGAGGCGGGTGATAGGCTTGCAGGGTGGAGGTGGGTGATAGGCTTGCAGGGTTGAGGCGGGTGATAGGCTTGCAGGGTTGAGGCGGGTGATAGGCTTGCAGGGTTGGGACGGGTGTTAGGCTTGCAGGGTTGGGACGGGTGATAGGCTTGCAGAGTGGAGGCGGGTGATAGGCTTGCAGGGTTGGGGCGGGTGATAGGCTTGCAGGGTTGAGGCGGGTGTTAGGCTTGGAGGGTTGAGGCGGGTGACAGGCTTGCAGGGTTGGGGCGGGTGATAGGCTTGCAGGGTTGAGGCGGGTGTTAGGCTTGCAGGGTTGGGGCGGGTGATAGGCTTGCAGGGTTGGGGCGGGTGATAGGCTTGCAGGGTTGGGGCGGGTGATAGGCTTGCAGGGTTGGGGCGGGTGTTAGGCTTGCAGGGTGGAGGCGGGTGATAGGCTTGCAGGGTGGAGGCGGGTGATAGGCTTGCAGGGTTGGGGCGGGTGTTAGGCTTGCAGGGTTGGGGTGGGTGTTAGGCTTGCAGGGTTGAGGCGGGTGATAGGCTTGCAGTGATACTTTGGTAAATATCTTTTCACAGTTGTTTTAGGTCGGGATTTAACCAATTGTAATGAATGACGGGCAGGTAACACCATCATCCAGTCATGGGGCGGCCGGGGATCCCCATCATGCACTAAACTAATGTGAGTAGTCCGTATTATAGAGAAGAGCGGTCACAGGGAGGCCGTGGCCCCTTATCACAGTGCAGCACTTACCTGGGGTCAGGAGGATGACAGACATGGTGATTAGAGAGCAGACGACCAGGATGACCAGCAATGCGATGGCTATGCCCTTCCAGTTCCTCTGTGGGGCGCTGCTGCTTCCCATCTCCTAGACACAATGCAGAAAAAGTGGTGAGTCTTAACCCTTGCAGTACCAGGCCTGTTTTGGGGTTTTTTCATTGCCGCATTCAAGGAGCATTTTGGGTAAATATCAGTTATTGATGAACTTTTTATTAACTCTCGGGGAGAAAAGAACAGAAATTCCCCAGCGTTCCCCGAGCAGCGCAATAAGTCGCCATCTTTACTCTACAGGTCGGCACGAATCACAGCGCTAAGAAGTTTATGCCGTTTTTTAGGTTTTACCGCTTAATAATAAAAACATTTATCGCGCCATTCACAGAGACGTAACTGCGGTCATGTCCCGTCGCTGCAGCCGCTTGTGGGCTCGTACAAGGTGACGTTTCTATTAGTAAGATTTTGGGGTACACGGGACTTATTATTCACTTTTATAATTTTTTTATTTGGAAATAGAATGGAAAAAAAGCAAATCCCCGAATCTTTGCGCTTTATTCACCTGTAGAAATGACGCGGCACCCTGAGGACCAATCACAGCCCTTCATTCCAACGGGAGCTGCGTACAAAGGAGTCGCCACCGGCAGCCACCAAAGCGCTGCGTCCTCCGGGGGCGTGGCTGCGGGATCTCTACATTGGTTTATTATTGGTGGCGACACTTTCCACGCAAACAGAACCGGCAAGATACGAAGAAGGCGCGACACACAATCCCACAGAGACCACGTCCGAACTTTACTGCCACGGAGAAGAAGCGCAACCAACACCATAATACGCCACAATATCATCACCACCAATCATTATACTACACAGGAGACACCTCTATATAACTGGAGAGACTGACAATATACCGGAGTCTACAGAGAGAATATAAACTGGCGCCATATCTGGAGAGACTGACAATATACCGGAGTCTACAGAGACAATATAAACTGGCGCCATATCTGGAGAGACTGACAATATACCGGAGTCTACAGAGACAATATAAACTGCCGCCATATCTGGAGAAACTGACAATATACCGGAGTCTACAGAGACAATATAAACTGGCGCCATATCTGGAGAAACTGACAATATACCGGACTCTACAGCGAGAATATAAACTACCGCCATATCTGGAGAAACTGACAATATACCGGAGTCTACAGCGAGAATATAAACTGGCGCCATATCTGGAGAGACTGACAATATACCGGAGTCTACAGAGACAATATAAACTGCCGCCATATCTGGAGAAACTGACAATATACCGGAGTCTACAGAGACAATATAAACTGGCGCCATATCTGGAGAAACTGACAATATACCGGACTCTACAGCGAGAATATAAACTACCGCCATATCTGGAGAAACTGACAATATACCGGAGTCTACAGCGAGAATATAAACTGCCGCCATATCTGGAGAAACTGACAATATACCGGAGTCTACAGCAAGAATATAAACTGGCGCCATATCTGGAGAGACTGACAATATACCGGAGTCTACAGAGACAATATAAACTGGCGCCATATCTGGAGAAACTGACAATATACCGGAGTCTACAGCGAGAATATAAACTGCCGCCATATCTGGAGAAACTGACAATATACCGGAGTCTACAGAGACAATATAAACTGCTGCCATATCTGGAGAAACTGACAATATACCGGAGTCTACAGCGAGAATATAAACTGCCGCCATATCTGGAGAAACTGACAAAATATACCGGAGTCTACAGAGACAATATAAACTGCCGCCATATCTGGAGAAACTGACAATACACCGGAGTCTACAGAGACAATATAAACTGGCGCCATATCTGGAGAAACTGACAATATACCGGAGTCTACAGCGAGAATATAAACTGCCGCCATATCTGGAGAGACTGACAATATACCGGAGTCTACAGCGGGAATATAAACTGGCGCCATATCTGGAGAAACTGACAATATACCGGAGTCTACAGCGAGAATATAAACTGGCGCCATATCTGGAGAAACTGCCAATACATCGGAGTCTACAGCGAGAATATAAACTGCCGCCTTATCTGGAGAAACTGACAATATACCGGAGTCTACAGAGAGAATATAAACTGCTGCCATATCTGGAGAGACTGACAATATACCGGAGTCTACAGCGGGAATATAAACTGGCGCCATATCTGGAGAGACTGACAATATACCGGAGTCTACAGAGACAATATAAACTGGCACCATATCTGGAGAGACTGACAATATACCGGAGTCTACAGAGAGAATATAAACTGCCACCATATCTGGAGAAACTGACAATACACCGGAGTCTACAGCGAGAATATAAACTGGCGCCATATCTGGAGAGACTGACAATATACCGGAGTCTACAGAGAGAATATAAACTGGCGCCATATCTGGAGAGACTGACAATATACCGGAATCTACAGAGACAATATAAACTGGCGCCATATCTGGAGAAACTGACAATATACCGGAGTCTACAGCGAGAATACAAACTGCCGCCATATCTGGAGAAACTGACAATATACCGGAGTCTACAGCGAGAATATAAACTGGCGCCATATCTGGAGAAACTGACAATATACCGGAGTCTACAGAGACAATATAAACTGGCGCCATATCTGGAGAGACTGACAATATACCAGAGTCTACAGAGACAATATAAACTGCCGCCATATCTGGAGACACTGACAATATACCGGAGTCTACAGCGAGAATATAAACTGGCGCCATATCTGGAAAAACTGACAATATACCGGAGTCTACAGAGACAATATAAACTGCCGCCATATCTGGAGAAACTGACAATATACCGGAGTCTACAGAGACAATATAAACTGGCGCCATATCTGGAGAGACTGACAATATACCGGAGTCTACAGAGAGAATATAAACTGCCGCCATATCTGGAGAAACTGACAATATACCGGAGTCTACAGCGAGAATATAAACTGCCGCCATATCTGGAGAGACTGACAATATACCGGAGTCTACAGCGAGAATATAAACTGCCGCCATATCTGGAGAAACTGACAATATACCGGAGTCTACAGAGAGAATATAAACTGGCGCCATATCTGGAGAGACTGACAATATACCGGAATCTACAGAGACAATATAAACTGGCGCCATATCTGGAGAAACTGACAATATACCGGAGTCTACAGCGAGAATATAAACTGCCGCCATATCTGGAGAAACTGACAATATACCGGAGTCTACAGCGAGAATATAAACTGGCGCCATATCTGGAGAAACTGACAATATACCGGAGTCTACAGAGACAATATAAACTGCCGCCATATCTGGAGAGACTGACAATATACCGGAGTCTACAGCGGGAATATAAACTGGCACCATATCTGGAGAGACTGACAATATACCGGAGTCTACAGAGACAATATAAACTGGCGCCATATCTGGAGAAACTGACAATATACCGGAGTCTACAGAGACAATATAAACTGGCGCCATATCTGGAGAGACTGACAATATACCAGAGTCTACAGAGACAATATAAACTGCCGCCATATCTGGAGACACTGACAATATACCGGAGTCTACAGCGAGAATATAAACTGGCGCCATATCTGGAGAAACTGACAATATACCGGAGTCTACAGAGACAATATAAACTGCCGCCATATCTGGAGAAACTGACAATATACCGGAGTCTACAGAGACAATATAAACTGGCGCCATATCTGGAGAGACTGACAATATACCGGAGTCTACAGAGAGAATATAAACTGCCGCCATATCTGGAGAAACTGACAATATACCGGAGTCTACAGCGAGAATATAAACTGCCGCCATATCTGGAGAGACTGACAATATACCGGAGTCTACAGCGAGAATATAAACTGCCGCCATATCTGGAGAAACTGACAATATACCGGAGTCTACAGCGAGAATATAAACTGCCGCCATATCTGGAGAAACTGACAATATACCGGAGTCTACAGCGAAAATATAAACTGGCGCCATATCTGGAGAAACTGACAATATACCGGAGTCTACAGCGAGAATATAAACTGGCGCCATATCTGGAAAAACTGACAATATACCGGAGTCTACAGCGAGAATATAAACTGGCGCCATATCTGGAAAAACTGACAATATACCGGAGTCTACAGAGACAATATAAACTGGCGCCATATCTGGAGAAACTAACAATATACCGGAGTCTACAGCGAGAATATAAACTGGCGCCATATCTGGAGAAACTGACAATATACCGGAGTCTACAGCGAGAATATAAACTGGTGCCATATCTGGAGAGACTGACAATATACCGGAGTCTACAGAGACAATATAAACTGGCGCCATATCTGGAGAAACTAACAATATACCGGAGTCTACAGCGAGAATATAAACTGGCGCCATATCTGGAGAAACTGACAATATACCGGAGTCTACAGAGAGAATATAAACTGGCGCCATATCTGGAGAGACTGACAATATACCGGAGTCTACAGAGACAATATAAACTGGCGCCATATCTGGAGAAACTGACAATATACCGGACTCTACAGCGAGAATATAAACTGCCGCCATATCTGGAGAAACTGACAATATACCGGAGTCTACAGCGAGAATATAAACTGCCGCCATATCTGGAGAAACTGACAATATACCGGAGTCTACAGCAAGAATATAAACTGGCGCCATATCTGGAGAGACTGACAATATACCGGAGTCTACAGAGACAATATACACTGGCGCCATATCTGGAGAAACTGACAATATACCGGAGTCTACAGCGAGAATATAAACTGCCGCCATATCTGGAGAAACTGACAATATACCGGAGTCTACAGAGACAATATAAACTGCTGCCATATCTGGAGAAACTGACAATATACCGGAGTCTACAGCGAGAATATAAACTGCCGCCATATCTGGAGAAACTGACAATATACCGGAGTCTACAGCGAGAATATAAACTGGCGCCATATCTGGAGAGACTGACAATATACCGGAGTCTACAGAGAGAATATAAACTGGCGCCATATCTGGAGAGACTGACAATATACCGGAATCTACAGAGACAATATAAACTGGCGCCATATCTGGAGAAACTGACAATATACCGGAGTCTACAGCGAGAATATAAACTGCCGCCATATCTGGAGAAACTGACAATATACCGGAGTCTACAGCGAGAATATAAACTGGCGCCATATCTGGAGAAACTGACAATATACCGGAGTCTACAGAGACAATATAAACTGCCGCCATATCTGGAGAGACTAACAATATACCGGAGTCTACAGCGGGAATATAAACTGGCGCCATATCTGGAGAGACTGACAATATACCGGAGTCTACAGAGACAATATAAACTGGCGCCATATCTGGAGAAACTGACAATATACCGGAGTCTACAGAGACAATATAAACTGGCGCCATATCTGGAGAGACTGACAATATACCAGAGTCTACAGAGACAATATAAACTGCCGCCATATCT
Organism: Rhinoderma darwinii; assembly: GCF_050947455.1. Classification (NCBI taxonomy): domain Eukaryota; kingdom Metazoa; phylum Chordata; class Amphibia; order Anura; family Rhinodermatidae; genus Rhinoderma; species Rhinoderma darwinii. Next base: position 1,279,509 of record NC_134692.1, read on the forward strand.
GGAGACACTGACAATATACCGGAGTCTACAGCGAGAATATAAACTGGCGCCATATCTGGAAAAACTGACAATATACCGGAGTCTACAGAGACAATATAAACTGCCGCCATATCTGGAGAAACTGACAATATACCGGAGTCTACAGAGACAATATAAACTGGCGCCATATCTGGAGAGACTGACAATATACCGGAGTCTACAGAGAGAATATAAACTGCCGCCATATCTGGAGAAACTGACAATATACCGGAGTCTACAGCGAGAATATAAACTGCCGCCATATCTGGAGAGACTGACAATATACCGGAGTCTACAGCGAGAATATAAACTGCCGCCATATCTGGAGAAACTGACAATATACCGGAGTCTACAGAGAGAATATAAACTGGCGCCATATCTGGAGAGACTGACAATATACCGGAATCTACAGAGACAATATAAACTGGCGCCATATCTGGAGAAACTGACAATATACCGGAGTCTACAGCGAGAATATAAACTGCCGCCATATCTGGAGAAACTGACAATATACCGGAGTCTACAGCGAGAATATAAACTGGCGCCATATCTGGAGAAACTGACAATATACCGGAGTCTACAGAGACAATATAAACTGCCGCCATATCTGGAGAGACTGACAATATACCGGAGTCTACAGCGGGAATATAAACTGGCACCATATCTGGAGAGACTGACAATATACCGGAGTCTACAGAGACAATATAAACTGGCGCCATATCTGGAGAAACTGACAATATACCGGAGTCTACAGAGACAATATAAACTGGCGCCATATCTGGAGAGACTGACAATATACCAGAGTCTACAGAGACAATATAAACTGCCGCCATATCTGGAGACACTGACAATATACCGGAGTCTACAGCGAGAATATAAACTGGCGCCATATCTGGAGAAACTGACAATATACCGGAGTCTACAGAGACAATATAAACTGCCGCCATATCTGGAGAAACTGACAATATACCGGAGTCTACAGAGAGAATATAAACTGCCGCCATATCTGGAGAAACTGACAATATACCGGAGTCTACAGAGACAATATAAACTGGCGCCATATCTGGAGAGACTGACAATATACCAGAGTCTACAGAGACAATATAAACTGCCGCCATATCTGGAGACACTGACAATATACCGGAGTCTACAGCGAGAATATAAACTGGCGCCATATCTGGAAAAACTGACAATATACCGGAGTCTACAGAGACAATATAAACTGCCGCCATATCTGGAGAAACTGACAATATACCGGAGTCTACAGAGACAATATAAACTGGCGCCATATCTGGAGAGACTGACAATATACCGGAGTCTACAGAGAGAATATAAACTGCCGCCATATCTGGAGAAACTGACAATATACCGGAGTCTACAGCGAGAATATAAACTGCCGCCATATCTGGAGAGACTGACAATATACCGGAGTCCACAGCGAGAATATAAACTGCCGCCATATCTGGAGAAACTGACAATATACCGGAGTCTACAGAGAGAATATAAACTGGCGCCATATCTGGAGAGACTGACAATATACCGGAATCTACAGAGACAATATAAACTGGCGCCATATCTGGAGAAACTGACAATATACCGGAGTCTACAGCGAGAATATAAACTGCCGCCATATCTGGAGAAACTGACAATATACCGGAGTCTACAGCGAGAATATAAACTGGCGCCATATCTGGAGAAACTGACAATATACCGGAGTCTACAGAGACAATATAAACTGCCGCCATATCTGGAGAGACTGACAATATACCGGAGTCTACAGCGGGAATATAAACTGGCACCATATCTGGAGAGACTGACAATATACCGGAGTCTACAGAGACAATATAAACTGGCGCCATATCTGGAGAAACTGACAATATACCGGAGTCTACAGAGACAATATAAACTGGCGCCATATCTGGAGAGACTGACAATATACCAGAGTCTACAGAGACAATATAAACTGCCGCCATATCTGGAGACACTGACAATATACCGGAGTCTACAGCGAGAATATAAACTGGCGCCATATCTGGAGAAACTGACAATATACCGGAGTCTACAGAGACAATATAAACTGCCGCCATATCTGGAGAAACTGACAATATACCGGAGTCTACAGAGACAATATAAACTGGCGCCATATCTGGAGAGACTGACAATATACCGGAGTCTACAGAGAGAATATAAACTGCCGCCATATCTGGAGAAACTGACAATATACCGGAGTCTACAGCGAGAATATAAACTGCCGCCATATCTGGAGAGACTGACAATATACCGGAGTCTACAGCGAGAATATAAACTGCCGCCATATCTGGAGAAACTGACAATATACCGGAGTCTACAGCGAGAATATAAACTGCCGCCATATCTGGAGAAACTGACAATATACCGGAGTCTACAGCGAAAATATAAACTGGCGCCATATCTGGAGAAACTGACAATATACCGGAGTCTACAGCGAGAATATAAACTGGCGCCATATCTGGAGAAACTGACAATATACCGGAGTCTACAGCGAGAATATAAACTGGCGCCATATCTGGAAAAACTGACAATATACCGGAGTCTACAGAGACAATATAAACTGGCGCCATATCTGGAGAAACTGACAATATACCGGAGTCTACAGCGAGAATATAAACTGCCGCCATATCTGGAGAGACTGACAATATACCGGAGTCTACAGCGAGAATATAAACTGCCGCCATATCTGGAGAAACTGACAATATACCGGAGTCTACAGAGAGAATATAAACTGGCGCCATATCTGGAGAGACTGACAATATACCGGAATCTACAGAGACAATATAAACTGGCGCCATATCTGGAGAAACTGACAATATACCGGAGTCTACAGCGAGAATATAAACTGCCGCCATATCTGGAGAAACTGACAATATACCGGAGTCTACAGCGAGAATATAAACTGGCGCCATATCTGGAGAAACTGACAATATACCGGAGTCTACAGAGACAATATAAACTGCCGCCATATCTGGAGAGACTGACAATATACCGGAGTCTACAGCGGGAATATAAACTGGCACCATATCTGGAGAGACTGACAATATACCGGAGTCTACAGAGACAATATAAACTGGCGCCATATCTGGAGAAACTGACAATATACCGGAGTCTACAGAGACAATATAAACTGGCGCCATATCTGGAGAGACTGACAATATACCAGAGTCTACAGAGACAATATAAACTGCCGCCATATCTGGAGACACTGACAATATACCGGAGTCTACAGCGAGAATATAAACTGGCGCCATATCTGGAGAAACTGACAATATACCGGAGTCTACAGAGACAATATAAACTGCCGCCATATCTGGAGAAATTGACAATATACCGGAGTCTACAGAGACAATATAAACTGGCGCCATATCTGGAGAGACTGACAATATACCGGAGTCTACAGAGAGAATATAAACTGCCGCCATATCTGGAGAAACTGACAATATACCGGGGTCTACAGCGAGAATATAAACTGCCGCCATATCTGGAGAGACTGACAATATACCGGAGTCTACAGCGAGAATATAAACTGCCGCCATATCTGGAGAAACTGACAATATACCGGAGTCTACAGCGAGAATATAAACTGCCGCCATATCTGGAGAAACTGACAATATACCGGAGTCTACAGCGAAAATATAAACTGGCGCCATATCTGGAGAAACTGACAATATACCGGAGTCTACAGCGAGAATATAAACTGGCGCCATATCTGGAGAAACTGACAATATACCGGAGTCTACAGCGAGAATATAAACTGGCGCCATATCTGGAAAAACTGACAATATACCGGAGTCTACAGAGACAATATAAACTGGCGCCATATCTGGAGAAACTAACAATATACCGGAGTCTACAGCGAGAATATAAACTGGCGCCATATCTGGAGAAACTGACAATATACCGGAGTCTACAGCGAGAATATAAACTGGTGCCATATCTGGAGAGACTGACAATATACCGGAGTCTACAGAGACAATATAAACTGGTGCCATATCTGGAGAGACTGACAATATACCGGAGTCTACAGAGACAATATAAACTGGTGCCATATCTGGAGAAACTAACAATATACCGGAGTCTACAGCGAGAATATAAACTGGCGCCATATCTGGAGAAACTGACAATATACCGGAGTCTACAGAGAGAGTATAAACTGGCGCCATATCTGGAGAGACTGACAATATACCGGAGTCTACAGAGACAATATAAACTGGCGCCATATCTGGAGAAACTGACAATATACCGGAGTCTACAGCGAGAATATAAACTGCCGCCATATCTGGAGAAACTGACAATATACCGGAGTCTACAGCAAGAATATAAACTGGCGCCATATCTGGAGAGACTGACAATATACCGGAGTCTACAGAGACAATATACACTGGCGCCATATCTGGAGAAACTGACAATATACCGGAGTCTACAGCGAGAATATAAACTGCCGCCATATCTGGAGAAACTGACAATATACCGGAGTCTACAGAGACAATATAAACTGCTGCCATATCTGGAGAAACTGACAATATACCGGAGTCTACAGCGAGAATATAAACTGCCGCCATATCTGGAGAAACTGACAATATACCGGAGTCTACAGAGACAATATAAACTGCCGCCATATCTGGAGAAACTGACAATACACCGGAGTCTACAGAGACAATATAAACTGGCGCCATATCTGGAGAAACTGACAATATACCGGAGTCTACAGCGAGAATATAAACTGCCGCCATATCTGGAGAGACTGACAATATACCGGAGTCTACAGCGGGAATATAAACTGGCGCCATATCTGGAGAAACTGACAATATACCGGAGTCTACAGCGAGAATATAAACTGGCGCCATATCTGGAGAAACTGACAATATACCGGAGTCTACAGCGAGAATATAAACTGGCGCCATATCTGGAGAGACTGACAATATACCGGAGTCTACAGAGACAATATAAACTGGCGCCATATCTGGAGAGACTGACAATATACCGGAGTCTACAGAGACAATATAAACTGGCGCCATATCTGGAGAAACTGACAATATACCGGAGTCTACAGCGAGAATATAAACTGGCGCCATATCTGGAGAGACTGACAATATACCGGAGTCTACAGCGAGAATATAAACTGCCGCCATATCTGGAGAAACTGACAATATACCGGAGTCTACAGCGAGAATATAAACTGGCGCCATATCTGGAGAAACTGACAATATACCGGAGTCTACAGAGACAATATAAACTGCCGCCATATTTGGAGAGACTGACAATATACCGGAGTCTACAGCGGGAATATAAACTGGCACCATATCTGGAGAGACTGACAATATACCGGAATCTACATAGACAATATAAACTGGCGCCATATCTGGAGAAACTGACAATATACCGGAGTCTACAGAGACAATATAAACTGGCGCCATATCTGGAGAGACTGACAATATACCGGAGTCTACAGAGACAATATAAACTGCCGCCATATCTGGAGACACTGACAATATACCGGAGTCTACAGCGAGAATATAAACTGGCGCCATATCTGGAGAAACTGACAATATACCAGAGTCTACAGAGACAATATAAACTGCCGCCATATCTGGAGAAACTGACAATATACCGGAGTCTACAGCGAGAATATAAACTGCCGCCATATCGGGAGAAACTGACAATATACCGGAGTCTACAGCGAGAATATAAACTGGCGCCATATCTGGAGAAACTGACAATATACCGGAGTCTACAGCGAGAATATAAACTGGCGCCATATCTGGAGAAACTGACAATATACCGGAGTCTACAGCGAGAATATAAACTGGCGCCATATCTGGAGAAACTGACAATATACCGGAGTCTACAGCGAGAATATAAACTGGCGCCATATATGGAGAAACTGACAATATACCGGAGTCTACAGAGACAATATAAACTGGCGCCATATCTGGAGAAACTAACAATATACCGGAGTCTACAGCGAGAATATAAACTGGCGCCATATCTGGAGAAACTGACAATATACCGGAGTCTACAGAGACAATATAAACTGGCGCCATATCTGGAGAAACTGACAATATACCGGAGTCTACAGCGAGAATATAAACTGGTGCCATATCTGGAGAGACTGACAATATACCGGAGTCTACAGAGACAATATAAACTGGCGCCATATCTGGAGAAACTAACAATATACCGGAGTCTACATCGAGAATATAAACTGGCGCCATATCTGGAGAAACTGACAATATACCGGAGTCTAGAGAGAGAATATAAACTGGCGCCATATCTGGAGAGACTGACAATATACCGGAGTCTACAGAGACAATATAAACTGCCGCCATATCTGGAGAAACTGACAATATACCGGAGTCTACAGAGAGAATATAAACTGGCGCCATATCTGGAGAAACTGACAATATACCGGAGTCTACAGAGAGAATATAAACTGGCGCCATATCTGGAGAGACTGACAATATACCGGAGTCTACAGAGACAATATAAACTGCCGCCATATCTGGAGACACTGACAATATACCGGAGTCTACAGAGACAATATAAACTGCCGCCATATCTGGAGACACTGACAATATACCGGAGTCTACAGAGACAATATAAACTGCCGCCATATCTGGAGAAACTGACAATATACCGGAGTCTACAGAGACAATATAAACTGCCGCCATATCTGGAGAGACTGACAATATACCGGAGTCTACAGAGACAATATAAACTGCAGCCATATCTGGAGACACTGACAATATACCGGAATCTACAGAGACAATATAAACTGGCGCCATATCTGGAGAAACTGACAATATACCGGAGTCTACAGCGAGAATATAAACTGCCGCCATATCTGGAGAAACTGACAATATACCGGAGTCTACAGAGACAATATAAACTGCCGCCATATCTGGAGAGACTGACAATATACCGGAGTCTACAGAGACAATATAAACTGCCGCCATATCTGGAGAGACTGACAATATACCGGAGTCTACAGAGACAATATAAACTGCCGCCATATCTGGAGACACTGACAATATACCGGAGTCTACAGAGACAATATAAACTGCCGCCATATCTGGAGAAACTGACAATATACCGGAGTCTACAGAGACAATATAAACTGCCGCCATATCTGGAGAGACTGACAATATACCGGAGTCTACAGAGACAATATAAACTGCAGCCATATCTGGAGACACTGACAATATACCGGAATCTACAGAGACAATATAAACTGGCGCCATATCTGGAGAAACTGACAATATACCGGAGTCTACAGCGAGAATATAAACTGCCGCCATATCTGGAGAAACTGACAATATACCGGAGTCTACAGCGAGAATATAAACTGGCGCCATATCTGGAGAAACTGACAATATACCGGAGTCTACAGAGACAATATACACTGGCGCCATATCTGGAGAAACTGACAATATACCGGAGTCTACAGCGAGAATATAAACTGCCGCCATATCTGGAGAAACTGACAATATACCGGAGTCTACAGAGACAATATAAACTGCTGCCATATCTGGAGAAACTGACAATATACCGGAGTCTACAGCGAGAATATAAACTGCCGCCATATCTGGAGAAACTGACAATATACCGGAGTCTACAGAGACAATATAAACTGCCGCCATATCTGGAGAAACTGACAATACACCGGAGTCTACAGAGACAATATAAACTGGCGCCATATCTGGAGAAACTGACAATATACCGGAGTCTACAGCGAGAATATAAACTGCCGCCATATCTGGAGAGACTGACAATATACCGGAGTCTACAGCGGGAATATAAACTGGCGCCATATCTGGAGAAACTGACAATATACCGGAGTCTACAGCGAGAATATAAACTGGCGCCATATCTGGAGAAACTGACAATATACCGGAGTCTACAGCGAGAATATAAACTGGCGCCATATCTGGAGAGACTGACAATATACCGGAGTCTACAGAGACAATATAAACTGGCGCCATATCTGGAGAGACTGACAATATACCGGAGTCTACAGAGACAATATAAACTGGCGCCATATCTGGAGAAACTGACAATATACCGGAGTCTACAGCGAGAATATAAACTGGCGCCATATCTGGAGAGACTGACAATATACCGGAGTCTACAGCGAGAATATAAACTGCCGCCATATTTGGAGAGACTGACAATATACCGGAGTCTACAGCGGGAATATAAACTGGCACCATATCTGGAGAGACTGACAATATACCGGAGTCTACATAGACAATATAAACTGGCGCCATATCTGGAGAAACTGACAATATACCGGAGTCTACAGAGACAATATAAACTGGCGCCATATCTGGAGAGACTGACAATATACCGGAGTCTACAGAGACAATATAAACTGCCGCCATATCTGGAGACACTGACAATATACCGGAGTCTACAGCGAGAATATAAACTGGCGCCATATCTGGAGAAACTGACAATATACCAGAGTCTACAGAGACAATATAAACTGCCGCCATATCTGGAGAAACTGACAATATACCGGAGTCTACAGCGAGAATATAAACTGCCGCCATATCTGGAGAAACTGACAATATACCGGAGTCTACAGCGAGAATATAAACTGCCGCCATATCTGGAGAAACTGACAATATACCGGAGTCTACAGCGAGAATATAAACTGGCGCCATATCTGGAGAAACTGACAATATACCGGAGTCTACAGCGAGAATATAAACTGGCGCCATATCTGGAGAAACTGACAATATACCGGAGTCTACAGCGAGAATATAAACTGGCGCCATATCTGGAGAAACTGACAATATACCGGAGTCTACAGCGAGAATATAAACTGGCGCCATATATGGAGAAACTGACAATATACCGGAGTCTACAGAGACAATATAAACTGGCGCCATATCTGGAGAAACTAACAATATACCGGAGTCTACAGCGAGAATATAAACTGGCGCCATATCTGGAGAAACTGACAATATACCGGAGTCTACAGAGACAATATAAACTGGCGCCATATCTGGAGAAACTGACAATATACCGGAGTCTACAGCGAGAATATAAACTGGTGCCATATCTGGAGAGACTGACAATATACCGGAGTCTACAGAGACAATATAAACTGGCGCCATATCTGGAGAAACTAACAATATACCGGAGTCTACATCGAGAATATAAACTGGCGCCATATCTGGAGAAACTGACAATATACCGGAGTCTAGAGAGAGAATATAAACTGGCGCCATATCTGGAGAGACTGACAATATACCGGAGTCTACAGAGACAATATAAACTGCCGCCATATCTGGAGAAACTGACAATATACCGGAGTCTACAGAGAGAATATAAACTGGCGCCATATCTGGAGAAACTGACAATATACCGGAGTCTACAGAGAGAATATAAACTGGCGCCATATCTGGAGAAACTGACAATATACCGGAGTCTACAGCGAGAATATAAACTGCCGCCATATCTGGAGAAACTGACAATATACCGGAGTCTACAGAGACAATATAAACTGCCGCCATATCTGGAGAGACTGACAATATACCGGAGTCTACAGAGAGAATATAAACTGGTGCCATATCTGGAGAAACTGACAATATACCGGAGTCTACAGAGAGAATATAAACTGGTGCCATATCTGGAGAAACTGACAATATACCGGAGTCTACAGAGACAATATAAACTGCCGCCATATCTGGAGACACTGACACTATACCGGAGTCTACAGAGACAATATAAACTGCCGCCATATCTGGAGACACTGACAATATACCGGAGTCTACAGAGACAATATAAACTGCCGCCATATCTGGAGAAACTGACAATATACCGGAGTCTACAGAGACAATATAAACTGCCGCCATATCTGGAGAGACTGACAATATACCGGAGTCTACAGAGACAATATAAACTGCAGCCATATCTGGAGACACTGACAATATACCGGAATCTACAGAGACAATATAAACTGGCGCCATATCTGGAGAAACTGACAATATACCGGAGTCTACAGCGAGAATATAAACTGCCGCCATATCTGGAGAAACTGACAATATACCGGAGTCTACAGCGAGAATATAAACTGGCGCCATATCTGGAGAAACTGACAATATACCGGAGTCTACAGAGACAATATAAACTGCCGCCATATCTGGAGAGACTGACAATATACCGGAGTCTACAGCGGGAATATAAACTGGCGCCATATCTGGAGAGACTGACAATATACCGGAGTCTACAGAGACAATATAAACTGGCGCCATACCTGGAGAAACTGACAATATACCGGAGTCTACAGAGACAATATAAACTGGCGCCATATCTGGAGAGACTGACAATATACCAGAGTCTACAGAGACAATATAAACTGCCGCCATATCTGGAGACACTGACAATATACCGGAGTCTACAGCGAGAATATAAACTGGCGCCATATCTGGAGAAACTGACAATATACCGGAGTCTACAGAGACAATATAAACTGCCGCCATATCTGGAGAAACTGACAATATACCGGAGTCTACAGAGACAATATAAACTGGCGCCATATCTGGAGAGACTGACAATATACCGGAGTCTACAGAGAGAATATAAACTGCCGCCATATCTGGAGAAACTGACAATATACCGGAGTCTACAGAGACAATATAAACTGGCGCCATATCTGGAGAGACTGACAATATACCGGAGTCTACAGAGAGAATATAAACTGCCGCCATATCTGGAGAAACTGACAATATACCGGAGTCTACAGCGAGAATATAAACTGCCGCCATATCTGGAGAGACTGACAATATACCGAAGTCTACAGCGAGAATATAAACTGCCGCCATATCTGGAGAAACTGACAATATACCGGAGTCTACAGCGAGAATATAAACTGCCGCCATATCTGGAGAAACTGACAATATACCGGAGTCTACAGCGAAAATATAAACTGGCGCCATATCTGGAGAAACTGACAATATACCGGAGTCTACAGCGAGAATATAAACTGGCGCCATATCTGGAGAAACTGACAATATACCGGAGTCTACAGCGAGAATATAAACTGGCGCCATATCTGGAAAAACTGACAATATACCGGAGTCTACAGAGACAATATAAACTGGCGCCATATCTGGAGAAACTAACAATATACCGGAGTCTACAGCGAGAATATAAACTGGCGCCATATCTGGAGAAACTGACAATATACCGGAGTCTACAGAGACAATATAAACTGGCGCCATATCTGGAGAAACTGACAATATACCGGAGTCTACAGCGAGAATATAAACTGGTGCCATATCTGGAGAGACTGACAATATACCGGAGTCTACAGAGACAATATAAACTGGCGCCATATCTGGAGAAACTAACAATATACCGGAGTCTACAGCGAGAATATAAACTGGCGCCATATCTGGAGAAACTGACAATATACCGGAGTCTACAGAGAGAATATAAACTGGCGCCATATCTGGAGAGACTGACAATATACCGGAGTCTACAGAGACAATATAAACTGGCGCCATATCTGGAGAAACTGACAATATACCGGACTCTACAGCGAGAATATAAACTGCCGCCATATCTGGAGAAACTGACAATATACCGGAGTCTACAGCGAGAATATAAACTGCCGCCATATCTGGAGAAACTGACAATATACCGGAGTCTACAGCAAGAATATAAACTGGCGCCATATCTGGAGAGACTGACAATATACCGAAGTCTACAGAGACAATATACACTGGCGCCATATCTGGAGAAACTGACAATATACCGGAGTCTACAGCGAGAATATAAACTGCCGCCATATCTGGAGAAACTGACAATATACCGGAGTCTACAGAGACAATATAAACTGCTGCCATATCTGGAGAAACTGACAATATACCGGAGTCTACAGCGAGAATATAAACTGCCGCCATATCTGGAGAAACTGACAATATACCGGAGTCTACAGAGACAATATAAACTGCCGCCATATCTGGAGAAACTGACAATACACCGGCGTCTACAGAGACAATATAAACTGGCGCCATATCTGGAGAAACTGACAATATACCGGAGTCTACAGCGAGAATATAAACTGCCGCCATATCTGGAGAGACTGACAATATACCGGAGTCTACAGCGGGAATATAAACTGGCGCCATATCTGGAGAAACTGACAATATACCGGAGTCTACAGCGAGAATATAAACTGGCGCCATATCTGGAGAAACTGACAATATACCGGAGTCTACAGCGAGAATATAAACTGGTGCCATATCTGGAGAGACTGACAATATACCGGAGTCTACAGAGACAATATAAACTGGCGCCATATCTGGAGAGACTGACAATATACCGGAGTCTACAGAGACAATATAAACTGGCGCCATATCTGGAGAAACTGACAATATACCGGAGTCTACAGCGAGAATATAAACTGGTGCCATATCTGGAGAAACTGACAATATACCGGAGTCTACAGAGACAATATAAACTGCCGCCATATCTGGAGAAACTGACAATATACCGGAGTCTACAGCGAGAATATAAACTGGCGCCATATCTGGAGAAACTGACAATATACCGGAGTCTACAGAGACAATATAAACTGCCGCCATATTTGGAGAGACTGACAATATACCGGAGTCTACAGCGGGAATATAAACTGGCACCATATCTGGAGAGACTGACAATATACCGGAGTCTACATAGACAATATAAACTGGCGCCATATCTGGAGAAACTGACAATATACCGGAGTCTACAGAGACAATATAAACTGGCGCCATATCTGGAGAGACTGACAATATACCGGAGTCTACAGAGACAATATAAACTGCCGCCATATCTGGAGACACTGACAATATACCGGAGTCTACAGCGAGAATATAAACTGGCGCCATATCTGGAGAAACTGACAATATACCAGAGTCTACAGAGACAATATAAACTGCCGCCATATCTGGAGAAACTGAAAATATACCGGAGTCTACAGCGAGAATATAAACTGCCGCCATATCTGGAGAAACTGACAATATACCGGAGTCTACAGCGAGAATATAAACTGGCGCCATATCTGGAGAAACTGACAATATACCGGAGTCTACAGCGAGAATATAAACTGGCGCCATATCTGGAGAAACTGACAATATACCGGAGTCTACAGCGAGAATATAAACTGGCGCCATATCTGGAGAAACTGACAATATACCGGAGTCTACAGCGAGAATATAAACTGGCGCCATATCTGGAGAAACTGACAATATACCGGAGTCTACAGCGAGAATATAAACTGGCGCCATATATGGAGAAACTGACAATATACCGGAGTCTACAGAGACAATATAAACTGGCGCCATATCTGGAGAAACTAACAATATACCGGAGTCTACAGCGAGAATATAAACTGGCGCCATATCTGGAGAAACTGACAATATACCGGAGTCTACAGAGACAATATAAACTGGCGCCATATCTGGAGAAACTGACAATATACCGGAGTCTACAGCGAGAATATAAACTGGTGCCATATCTGGAGAGACTGACAATATACCGGAGTCTACAGAGACAATATAAACTGGCGCCATATCTGGAGAAACTAACAATATACCGGAGTCTACATCGAGAATATAAACTGGCGCCATATCTGGAGAAACTGACAATATACCGGAGTCTAGAGAGAGAATATAAACTGGCGCCATATCTGGAGAGACTGACAATATACCGGAGTCTACAGAGACAATATAAACTGCCGCCATATCTGGAGAAACTGACAATATACCGGAGTCTACAGAGAGAATATAAACTGGCGCCATATCTGGAGAAACTGACAATATACCGGAGTCTACAGAGAGAATATAAACTGGCGCCATATCTGGAGAAACTGACAATATACCGGAGTCTACAGAGAGAATATAAACTGGCGCCATATCTGGAGAAACTGACAATATACCGGAGTCTACAGCGAGAATATAAACTGCCGCCATATCTGGAGAAACTGACAATATACCGGAGTCTACAGAGACAATATAAACTGCCGCCATATCTGGAGACACTGACAATATACCGGAGTCTACAGAGACAATATAAACTGCCGCCATATCTGGAGACACTGACAATATACCGGAGTCTACAGAGACAATATAAACTGCCGCCATATCTGGAGAAACTGACAATATACCGGAGTCTACAGAGACAATATAAACTGCCGCCATATCTGGAGAGACTGACAATATACCGGAGTCTACAGAGACAATATAAACTGCAGCCATATCTGGAGACACTGACAATATACCGGAGTCTACAGAGATAATATAAACTGCCGTCATATCTGGAGAAAATGACAATATACCGGAGTCTACAGAGACAATATAAACTGCCGCCATATCTGGAGAAACTGACAATATACCGGAGTCTACAGCGAGAATATAAACTGCCGCCATATCTGGAGAGACTGACAATATACCGGAGTCTACAGCGAGAATATAAACTGGCGCCATATCTGGAGAAACTGACAATATACCGGAGTCTACAGAGACAATATAAACTGCCGCCATATTTGGAGAGACTGACAATATACCGGAGTCTACAGCGGGAATATAAACTGGCACCATATCTGGAGAGACTGACAATATACCGGAGTCTACATAGACAATATAAACTGGCGCCATATCTGGAGAAACTGACAATATACCGGAGTCTACAGAGACAATATAAACTGGCGCCATATCTGGAGAGACTGACAATATACCGGAGTCTACAGAGACAATATAAACTGCCGCCATATCTGGAGACACTGACAATATACCGGAGTCTACAGCGAGAATATAAACTGGCGCCATATCTGGAGAAACTGACAATATACCAGAGTCTACAGAGACAATATAAACAGCCGCCATATCTGGAGAAACTGACAATATACCGGAGTCTACAGCGAGAATATAAACTGCCGCCATATCTGGAGAAACTGACAATATACCAGAGTCTACAGAGACAATATAAACAGCCGCCATATCTGGAGAAACTGACAATATACCGGAGTCTACAGCGAGAATATAAACTGCCGCCATATCTGGAGAAACTGACAATATACCGGAGTCTACAGCGAGAATATAAACTGGCGCCATATCTGGAGAAACTGACAATATACCGGAGTCTACAGCGAGAATATAAACTGGCGCCATATCTGGAGAAACTGACAATATACCGGAGTCTACAGCGAGAATATAAACTGGCGCCATATCTGGAGAAACTGACAATATACCGGAGTCTACAGAGAGAATATAAACTGGTGCCATATCTGGAGAAACTGACAATATACCGGAGTCTACAGAGACAATATAAACTGCCGCCATATCTGGAGACACTGACAATATACCGGAGTCTACAGAGACAATATAAACTGCCGCCATATCTGGAGAAACTGACAATATACCGGAGTCTACAGCGAGAATATAAACTGCCGCCATATCTGGAGAGACTGACAATATACCGGAGTCTACAGCGAGAATATAAACTGGCGCCATATCTGGAGAAACTGACAATATACCGGAGTCTACAGAGACAATATAAACTGCCGCCATATTTGGAGAGACTGACAATATACCGGAGTCTACAGCGGGAATATAAACTGGCACCATATCTGGAGAGACTGACAATATACCGGAGTCTACATAGACAATATAAACTGGCGCCATATCTGGAGAAACTGACAATATACCGGAGTCTACAGAGACAATATAAACTGGCGCCATATCTGGAGAGACTGACAATATACCGGAGTCTACAGAGACAATATAAACTGCCGCCATATCTGGAGACACTGACAATATACCGGAGTCTACAGCGAGAATATAAACTGGCGCCATATCTGGAGAAACTGACAATATACCAGAGTCTACAGAGACAATATAAACTGCCGCCATATCTGGAGAAACTGACAATATACCGGAGTCTACAGCGAGAATATAAACTGCCGCCATATCTGGAGAAACTGACAATATACCGGAGTCTACAGCGAGAATATAAACTGGCGCCATATCTGGAGAAACTGACAATATACCGGAGTCTACAGCGAGAATATAAACTGGCGCCATATCTGGAGAAACTGACAATATACCGGAGTCTACAGCGAGAATATAAACTGGCGCCATATCTGGAGAAACTGACAATATACCGGAGTCTACAGAGAGAATATAAACTGGTGCCATATCTGGAGAAACTGACAATAAACCGGAGTCTACAGAGACAATATAAACTGCCGCCATATCTGGAGACACTGACAATATACCGGAGTCTACAGAGACAATATAAACTGCAGCCATATCTGGAGACACTGACAATATACCGGAATCTACAGAGACAATATAAACTGGCGCCATATCTGGAGAAACTGACAATATACCGGAGTCTACAGCGAGAATATAAACTGCCGCCATATCTGGAGAAACTGACAATATACCGGAGTCTACAGCGAGAATATAAACTGGCGCCATATCTGGAGAAACTGACAATATACCGGAGTCTACAGAGACAATATAAACTGCCGCCATATCTGGAGAGACTGACAATATACCGGAGTCTACAGCGGGAATATAAACTGGCGCCATATCTGGAGAGACTGACAATATACCGGAGTCTACAGAGACAATATAATGGCGCCATATCTGGAGAAACTGACAATATACCGGAGTCTACAGAGACAATATAAACTGGCGCCATATCTGGAGAGACTGACAATATACCAGAGTCTACAGAGACAATATAAACTGCCGCCATATCTGGAGACACTGACAATATACCGGAGTCTACAGCGAGAATATAAACTGGCGCCATATCTGGAGAAACTGACAATATACCGGAGTCTACAGAGACAATATAAACTGCCGCCATATCTGGAGAAACTGACAATATACCGGAGTCTACAGAGACAATATAAACTGGCGCCATATCTGGAGAGACTGACAATATACCGGAGTCTACAGAGAGAATATAAACTGCCGCCATATCTGGAGAAACTGACAATATACCGGAGTCTACAGAGACAATATAAACTGCCGCCATATCTGGAGACACTGACAATATACCGGAGTCTACAGAGACAATATAAACTGCCGCCATATCTGGAGAAACTGACAATATACCGGAGTCTACAGAGACAATATAAACTGCCGCCATATCTGGAGAGACTGACAATATACCGGAGTCTACAGAGACAATATAAACTGCCGCCATATCTGGAGAGACTGACAATATACCGGAGTCTACAGAGACAATATAAACTGCCGCCATATTTGGAGAGACTGACAATATACCGGAGTCTACAGCGGGAATATAAACTGGCACCATATCTGGAGAGACTGACAATATACCGGAGTCTACATAGACAATATAAACTGGCGCCATATCTGGAGAAACTGACAATATACCGGAGTCTACAGAGACAATATAAACTGGCGCCATATCTGGAGAGACTGACAATATACCGGAGTCTACAGAGACAATATAAACTGCCGCCATATCTGGAGACACTGACAATATACCGGAGTCTACAGCGAGAATATAAACTGGCGCCATATCTGGAGAAACTGACAATATACCAGAGTCTACAGAGACAATATAAACTGACGCCATATCTGGAGAAACTGACAATATACCGGAGTCTACAGCGAGAATATAAACTGCCGCCATATCTGGAGAAACTGACAATATACCGGAGTCTACAGCGAGAATATAAACTGGCGCCATATCTGGAGAAACTGACAATATACCGGAGTCTACAGCGAGAATATAAACTGGCGCCATATCTGGAGAAACTGACAATATACCGGAGTCTACAGCGACAATATAAACTGCCGCCATATCTGGAGAAACTGACAATATACCGGAGTCTACAGAGACAATATAAACTGCCGCCATATCTGGAGAAACTGACAATATACCGGAGTCTACAGCGAGAATATAAACTGGCGCCATATCTGGAGAAACTGACAATATACCGGAGTCTACAGAGAGAATATAAACTGGTGCCATATCTGGAGAAACTGACAATATACCGGAG
The DNA here is from genome assembly GCF_050947455.1 of Rhinoderma darwinii. Lineage (NCBI taxonomy): Eukaryota > Metazoa > Chordata > Amphibia > Anura > Rhinodermatidae > Rhinoderma > Rhinoderma darwinii. The sequence goes on from NC_134692.1 coordinate 1,297,600, forward strand.
TCTACAGAGACAATATAAACTGCCGCCATATCTGGAGACACTGACACTATACCGGAGTCTACAGAGACAATATAAACTGCCGCCATATCTGGAGACACTGACAATATACCGGAGTCTACAGAGACAATATAAACTGCCGCCATATCTGGAGAAACTGACAATATACCGGAGTCTACAGAGACAATATAAACTGCCGCCATATCTGGAGAGACTGACAATATACCGGAGTCTACAGAGACAATATAAACTGCAGCCATATCTGGAGACACTGACAATATACCGGAATCTACAGAGACAATATAAACTGGCGCCATATCTGGAGAAACTGACAATATACCGGAGTCTACAGCGAGAATATAAACTGCCGCCATATCTGGAGAAACTGACAATATACCGGAGTCTACAGCGAGAATATAAACTGGCGCCATATCTGGAGAAACTGACAATATACCGGAGTCTACAGAGACAATATAAACTGCCGCCATATCTGGAGAGACTGACAATATACCGGAGTCTACAGCGGGAATATAAACTGGCGCCATATCTGGAGAGACTGACAATATACCGGAGTCTACAGAGACAATATAATGGCGCCATATCTGGAGAAACTGACAATATACCGGAGTCTACAGAGACAATATAAACTGGCGCCATATCTGGAGAGACTGACAATATACCAGAGTCTACAGAGACAATATAAACTGCCGCCATATCTGGAGACACTGACAATATACCGGAGTCTACAGCGAGAATATAAACTGGCGCCATATCTGGAGAAACTGACAATATACCGGAGTCTACAGAGACAATATAAACTGCCGCCATATCTGGAGAAACTGACAATATACCGGAGTCTACAGAGACAATATAAACTGGCGCCATATCTGGAGAGACTGACAATATACCGGAGTCTACAGAGAGAATATAAACTGCCGCCATATCTGGAGAAACTGACAATATACCGGAGTCTACAGAGACAATATAAACTGGCGCCATATCTGGAGAGACTGACAATATACCGGAGTCTACAGAGAGAATATAAACTGCCGCCATATCTGGAGAAACTGACAATATACCGGAGTCTACAGCGAGAATATAAACTGCCGCCATATCTGGAGAGACTGACAATATACCGGAGTCTACAGCGAGAATATAAACTGCCGCCATATCTGGAGAAACTGACAATATACCGGAGTCTACAGCGAGAATATAAACTGCCGCCATATCTGGAGAAAATGACAATATACCGGAGTCTACAGCGAAAATATAAACTGGCGCCATATCTGGAGAAACTGACAATATACCGGAGTCTACAGCGAGAATATAAACTGGCGCCATATCTGGAGAAACTGACAATATACCGGAGTCTACAGCGAGAATATAAACTGGCGCCATATCTGGAAAAACTGACAATATACCGGAGTCTACAGAGAGAATATAAACTGGTGCCATATCTGGAGAAACTGACAATATACCGGAGTCTACAGAGACAATATAAACTGCCGCCATATCTGGAGACACTGACAATATACCGGAGTCTACAGAGACAATATAAACTGGTGCCATATCTGGAGAAACTGACAATATACCGGAGTCTACAGAGAGAATATAAACTGGTGCCATATCTGGAGAAACTGACAATATACCGGAGTCTACAGAGACAATATAAACTGCCGCCATATCTGGAGACACTGACAATATACCGGAGTCTACAGAGACAATATAAACTGCCGCCATATCTGGAGACACTGACAATATACCGGAGTCTACAGAGACAATATAAACTGCCGCCATATCTGGAGAAACTGACAATATACCGGAGTCTACAGAGACAATATAAACTGGCGCCATATCTGGAGAAACTGACAATATACCGGAGTCTACAGAGACAATATAAACTGCCGCCATATCTGGAGAGACTGACAATATACCGGAGTCTACAGAGACAATATAAACTGCAGCCATATCTGGAGACACTGACAATATACCGGAGTCTACAGAGATAATATAAACTGCCGTCATATCTGGAGAAAATGACAATATACCGGAGTCTACAGAGACAATATAAACTGCCACCATATCTGGAGAAACTGACAATATACCGGAGTCTACAGAGACAATATAAACTGCAGCCATATCTGGAGAAACTGACAATATACCGGAGTCTACAGAGAGAATATAAACTGCCGCCATATCTGGAGACACTGACAATATACCGGAGTCTACAGCGAGAATATAAACTGGCGCCATATCTGGAGAAACTGACAATATACCAGAGTCTACAGAGACAATATAAACTGCCGCCATATCTGGAGAAACTGACAATATACCGGAGTCTACAGAGACAATATAAACTGCCACCATATCTGGAGAAACTGACAATATACCGGAGTCTACAGAGACAATATAAACTGCCGCCATATCTGGAGAGACTGACAATATACCGGAGTCTACAGAGAGAATATAAACTGCCGCCATATCTGGAGACACTGACAATATACCGGAGTCTACAGAGACAATATAAACTGGCGCCATATCTGGAGAAACTGACAATATACCGGAGTCTACAGCGAGAATATAAACTGCCGCCATATCTGGAGAGACTGACAATATACCGGAGTCTACAGAGACAATATAAACTGCTGCCATATCTGGAGAAACTGACAATATACCGGAGTCTACAGAGACAATATAAACTGCCGCCATATCTGGAGAGACTGACAATATACCGGAGTCTACAGCGAGAATATAAACTGCCGCCATATCTGGAGAAACTGACAATATACCGGAGTCTACAGCGAGAATATAAACTGCCGCCATATCTGGAGAAACTGACAATATACCAGAGTCTACAGAGACAATATAAACTGCCGCCATATCTGGAGAAACTGACAATATACCGGAGTCTACAGCGAGAATATAAACTGCCGCCATATCTGGAGAGACTGACAATATACCGGAGTCTACAGAGAGAATATAAACTGCCGCCATATCTGGAGAAACTGACAATATACCGGAGTCTACAGAGACAATATAAACTGCCGCCATATCTGGAGAGACTGACAATATACCGGAGTCTACAGAGACAATATAAACTGCCGCCATATCTGGAGACACTGACAATATACCGGAGTCTACAGAGACAATATAAACTGGCGCCATATCTGGAGAAACTGACAATATACCGGAGTCTACAGCGAGAATATAAACTGGCGCCATATCTGGAGAAACTGACAATATACCGGAGTCTACAGAGACAATATAAACTGGCGCCATATCTGGAGAAACTGACAATATACCGGAGTCTACAGAGACAATATAAACTGGCGCCATATCTGGAGAAACTGACAATATACCGGAGTCTACAGAGACAATATAAACTGCCGCCATATCTGGAGAGACTGACAATATACCGGAGTCTACAGCGGGAATATAAACTGGCACCATATCTGGAGAGACTGACAATATACCGGAGTCTACATAGACAATATAAACTGGCGCCATATCTGGAGAAACTGACAATATACCGGAGTCTACAGAGACAATATAAACTGCCGCCATATCTGGAGACACTGACAATATACCGGAGTCTACAGCGAGAATATAAACTGGCGCCATATCTGGAGAAACTGACAATATACCGGAGTCTACAGAGACAATATAAACTGCCGCCATATCTGGAGAAACTGACAATATACCGGAGTCTACAGCGAGAATATAAACTGCCGCCATATCTGGAGAAACTGACAATATACCGGAGTCTACAGCGAGAATATAAACTGGCGCAATATCTGGAGAAACTGACAATATACCGGAGTCTACAGCGAGAATATAAACTGGTGCCATATCTGGAGAAACTGACAATATACCGAAGTCTACAGCGAGAATATAAACTGGCGCCATATCTGGAGAAACTGACAATATACCGGAGTCTACAGCGAGAATATAAACTGGCGCCATATCTGGAGAAACTGACAATATACCGGAGTCTACAGCGAGAATATAAACTGGCGCCATATCTGGAGAAACTGACAATATACCGGAGTCTACAGAGACAATATAAACTGGCGCCATATCTGGAGAGACTGACAATATACCGGAGTCTACAGCGAGAATATAAACTGGCGCCATATCTGGAGAGACTGACAATATACCGGAGTCTACAGAGACAATAAAAAACTGGCGCCATATCTGGAGAAACTGACAATGTACCGGAGTCTACAGCGAGAATATAAACTGGCGCCATATCTGGAGAAACTGACAATATACCGGAGTCTACAGCGAGAATATAAACTGGCGCCATATCTGGATAAACTGACAATATACCGGAGTCTACAGCGAGAATATAAACTGGCGCCATATCTGGAGAAACTGACAATATACCGGAGTCTACAGAGAGAATATAAACTGGCGCCATATCTGGAGAGACTGACAATATACCGGAGTCTACAGAGAGAATATAAACTGCCGCCATATCTGGAGAAACTGACAATATACCGGAGTCTACAGAGAGAATATAAACTGGCGCCATATCTGGAGAAACTGACAATATACCGGAGTCTACAGAGAGAATATAAACTGGCGCCATATCTGGAGAAACTGACAATATACCGGAGTCTACAGCGAGAATATAAACTGCCGCCATATCTGGAGAGACTGACAATATACCGGAGTCTACAGAGACAATATAAACTGCCGCCATATCTGGAGAGACTGCCAAAATACCGGAGTCTACAGAGACAATATAAACTGGCGCCATATCTGGAGAGACTGACAATATACCGGAGTCTACAGCGAGAATATAAACTGGCGCCATATCTGGAGAAACTGACAATATACCGGAGTCTACAGAGAGAATATAAACTGCCGCCATATCTGGAGAGACTGACAATATACCGGAGTCTACAGCGAGAATATAAACTGGCGCCATATCTGGAGAGACTGACAATATACCGGAGTCTACAGAGACAATATAAACTGCCGCCACATCTGGAGAAACTGACAATATACCGGAGTCTACAGAGAGAATATAAACTGGAGAAACTGACAATATACCGGAGTCTACAGCGGGAATATAAACTGGCGCCATATCTGGAGAGACTGACAATATACCGGAGTCTACAGCGAGAATATAAACTGCCGCCATATCTGGAGAGACTGACAATATACCGGAGTCTACAGCGAGAATATAAACTGCCGCCATATCTGGAGAGACTGACAATATACCGGAGTCTACAGCGAGAATATAAACTGCCGCCATATCTGGAGAAACTGACAATATACCGGAGTCTACAGAGAGAATATAAACTGGTGCCACATCTGGAGAAACTGACAATATACCGGAGTCTACAGAGACAATATAAACTGCCGCCATATCTGGAGAAACTGACAATATACCGGAGTCTACAGAGAGAATATAAACTGGTGCCACATCTGGAGAAACTGACAATATACCGGAGTCTACAGCGAGAATATAAACTGCCGCCACATCTGGAGAAACTGACAATATACCGGAGAATACAGCGAGAATATAAACTGGCGCCACATCTGGAGAAACTGACAATATACCGGAGTCTACAGCGAGAATATAAACTGGCGCCACATCTGGAGAAACTGACAATATACCGGAGTCTACAGAGACAATATAAACTGCCGCCACATCTGGAGAGACTGACAATATACCGGAGTCTACAGAGACAATATAAACTGCCGCCACATCTGGAGAGACTGACAATATACCGGAGTCTACAGCGAGAATATAAACTGGCGCCATATCTGGAGAAACTGACAATATACCGGAGTCTACAGAGAGAATATAAACTGGTGCCATATCTGGAGAAACTGACAATATACCGGAGTCTACAGAGACAATATAAACTGCCGCCATATCTGGAGACACTGACAATATACCGGAGTCTACAGAGACAATATAAACTGCCGCCATATCTGGAGAAACTGACAATATACCGGAGTCTACAGCGAGAATATAAACTGCCGCCATATCTGGAGAGACTGACAATATACCGGAGTCTACAGCGAGAATATAAACTGGCGCCATATCTGGAGAAACTGACAATATACCGGAGTCTACAGAGACAATATAAACTGCCGCCATATTTGGAGAGACTGACAATATACCGGAGTCTACAGCGGGAATATAAACTGGCACCATATCTGGAGAGACTGACAATATACCGGAGTCTACATAGACAATATAAACTGGCGCCATATCTGGAGAAACTGACAATATACCGGAGTCTACAGAGACAATATAAACTGGCGCCATATCTGGAGAGACTGACAATATACCGGAGTCTACAGAGACAATATAAACTGCCGCCATATCTGGAGACACTGACAATATACCGGAGTCTACAGCGAGAATATAAACTGGCGCCATATCTGGAGAAACTGACAATATACCAGAGTCTACAGAGACAATATAAACTGCCGCCATATCTGGAGAAACTGACAATATACCGGAGTCTACAGCGAGAATATAAACTGCCGCCATATCTGGAGAAACTGACAATATACCGGAGTCTACAGCGAGAATATAAACTGGCGCCATATCTGGAGAAACTGACAATATACCGGAGTCTACAGCGAGAATATAAACTGGCGCCATATCTGGAGAAACTGACAATATACCGGAGTCTACAGCGAGAATATAAACTGGCGCCATATCTGGAGAAACTGACAATATACCGGAGTCTACAGAGAGAATATAAACTGGTGCCATATCTGGAGAAACTGACAATAAACCGGAGTCTACAGAGACAATATAAACTGCCGCCATATCTGGAGACACTGACAATATACCGGAGTCTACAGAGACAATATAAACTGCAGCCATATCTGGAGACACTGACAATATACCGGAATCTACAGAGACAATATAAACTGGCGCCATATCTGGAGAAACTGACAATATACCGGAGTCTACAGCGAGAATATAAACTGCCGCCATATCTGGAGAAACTGACAATATACCGGAGTCTACAGCGAGAATATAAACTGGCGCCATATCTGGAGAAACTGACAATATACCGGAGTCTACAGAGACAATATAAACTGCCGCCATATCTGGAGAGACTGACAATATACCGGAGTCTACAGCGGGAATATAAACTGGCGCCATATCTGGAGAGACTGACAATATACCGGAGTCTACAGAGACAATATAATGGCGCCATATCTGGAGAAACTGACAATATACCGGAGTCTACAGAGACAATATAAACTGGCGCCATATCTGGAGAGACTGACAATATACCAGAGTCTACAGAGACAATATAAACTGCCGCCATATCTGGAGACACTGACAATATACCGGAGTCTACAGCGAGAATATAAACTGGCGCCATATCTGGAGAAACTGACAATATACCGGAGTCTACAGAGACAATATAAACTGCCGCCATATCTGGAGAAACTGACAATATACCGGAGTCTACAGAGACAATATAAACTGGCGCCATATCTGGAGAGACTGACAATATACCGGAGTCTACAGAGAGAATATAAACTGCCGCCATATCTGGAGAAACTGACAATATACCGGAGTCTACAGAGACAATATAAACTGCCGCCATATCTGGAGACACTGACAATATACCGGAGTCTACAGAGACAATATAAACTGCCGCCATATCTGGAGAAACTGACAATATACCGGAGTCTACAGAGACAATATAAACTGCCGCCATATCTGGAGAGACTGACAATATACCGGAGTCTACAGAGACAATATAAACTGCCGCCATATCTGGAGAGACTGACAATATACCGGAGTCTACAGAGACAATATAAACTGCCGCCATATTTGGAGAGACTGACAATATACCGGAGTCTACAGCGGGAATATAAACTGGCACCATATCTGGAGAGACTGACAATATACCGGAGTCTACATAGACAATATAAACTGGCGCCATATCTGGAGAAACTGACAATATACCGGAGTCTACAGAGACAATATAAACTGGCGCCATATCTGGAGAGACTGACAATATACCGGAGTCTACAGAGACAATATAAACTGCCGCCATATCTGGAGACACTGACAATATACCGGAGTCTACAGCGAGAATATAAACTGGCGCCATATCTGGAGAAACTGACAATATACCAGAGTCTACAGAGACAATATAAACTGACGCCATATCTGGAGAAACTGACAATATACCGGAGTCTACAGCGAGAATATAAACTGCCGCCATATCTGGAGAAACTGACAATATACCGGAGTCTACAGCGAGAATATAAACTGGCGCCATATCTGGAGAAACTGACAATATACCGGAGTCTACAGCGAGAATATAAACTGGCGCCATATCTGGAGAAACTGACAATATACCGGAGTCTACAGCGACAATATAAACTGCCGCCATATCTGGAGAAACTGACAATATACCGGAGTCTACAGAGACAATATAAACTGCCGCCATATCTGGAGAAACTGACAATATACCGGAGTCTACAGCGAGAATATAAACTGGCGCCATATCTGGAGAAACTGACAATATACCGGAGTCTACAGAGAGAATATAAACTGGTGCCATATCTGGAGAAACTGACAATATACCGGAGTCTACAGAGACAATATAAACTGCCGCCATATCTGGAGACACTGACACTATACCGGAGTCTACAGAGACAATATAAACTGCCGCCATATCTGGAGACACTGACAATATACCGGAGTCTACAGAGACAATATAAACTGCCGCCATATCTGGAGAAACTGACAATATACCGGAGTCTACAGAGACAATATAAACTGCCGCCATATCTGGAGAGACTGACAATATACCGGAGTCTACAGAGACAATATAAACTGCAGCCATATCTGGAGACACTGACAATATACCGGAATCTACAGAGACAATATAAACTGGCGCCATATCTGGAGAAACTGACAATATACCGGAGTCTACAGCGAGAATATAAACTGCCGCCATATCTGGAGAAACTGACAATATACCGGAGTCTACAGCGAGAATATAAACTGGCGCCATATCTGGAGAAACTGACAATATACCGGAGTCTACAGAGACAATATAAACTGCCGCCATATCTGGAGAGACTGACAATATACCGGAGTCTACAGCGGGAATATAAACTGGCGCCATATCTGGAGAGACTGACAATATACCGGAGTCTACAGAGACAATATAATGGCGCCATATCTGGAGAAACTGACAATATACCGGAGTCTACAGAGACAATATAAACTGGCGCCATATCTGGAGAGACTGACAATATACCAGAGTCTACAGAGACAATATAAACTGCCGCCATATCTGGAGACACTGACAATATACCGGAGTCTACAGCGAGAATATAAACTGGCGCCATATCTGGAGAAACTGACAATATACCGGAGTCTACAGAGACAATATAAACTGCCGCCATATCTGGAGAAACTGACAATATACCGGAGTCTACAGAGACAATATAAACTGGCGCCATATCTGGAGAGACTGACAATATACCGGAGTCTACAGAGAGAATATAAACTGCCGCCATATCTGGAGAAACTGACAATATACCGGAGTCTACAGAGACAATATAAACTGGCGCCATATCTGGAGAGACTGACAATATACCGGAGTCTACAGAGAGAATATAAACTGCCGCCATATCTGGAGAAACTGACAATATACCGGAGTCTACAGCGAGAATATAAACTGCCGCCATATCTGGAGAGACTGACAATATACCGGAGTCTACAGCGAGAATATAAACTGCCGCCATATCTGGAGAAACTGACAATATACCGGAGTCTACAGCGAGAATATAAACTGCCGCCATATCTGGAGAAAATGACAATATACCGGAGTCTACAGCGAAAATATAAACTGGCGCCATATCTGGAGAAACTGACAATATACCGGAGTCTACAGCGAGAATATAAACTGGCGCCATATCTGGAGAAACTGACAATATACCGGAGTCTACAGCGAGAATATAAACTGGCGCCATATCTGGAAAAACTGACAATATACCGGAGTCTACAGAGAGAATATAAACTGGTGCCATATCTGGAGAAACTGACAATATACCGGAGTCTACAGAGACAATATAAACTGCCGCCATATCTGGAGACACTGACAATATACCGGAGTCTACAGAGACAATATAAACTGGTGCCATATCTGGAGAAACTGACAATATACCGGAGTCTACAGAGAGAATATAAACTGGTGCCATATCTGGAGAAACTGACAATATACCGGAGTCTACAGAGACAATATAAACTGCCGCCATATCTGGAGACACTGACAATATACCGGAGTCTACAGAGACAATATAAACTGCCGCCATATCTGGAGACACTGACAATATACCGGAGTCTACAGAGACAATATAAACTGCCGCCATATCTGGAGAAACTGACAATATACCGGAGTCTACAGAGACAATATAAACTGCCGCCATATCTGGAGAGACTGACAATATACCGGAGTCTACAGAGACAATATAAACTGCAGCCATATCTGGAGACACTGACAATATACCGGAGTCTACAGAGATAATATAAACTGCCGTCATATCTGGAGAAAATGACAATATACCGGAGTCTACAGAGACAATATAAACTGCCACCATATCTGGAGAAACTGACAATATACCGGAGTCTACAGAGACAATATAAACTGCAGCCATATCTGGAGAAACTGACAATATACCGGAGTCTACAGAGAGAATATAAACTGCCGCCATATCTGGAGACACTGACAATATACCGGAGTCTACAGCGAGAATATAAACTGGCGCCATATCTGGAGAAACTGACAATATACCAGAGTCTACAGAGACAATATAAACTGCCGCCATATCTGGAGAAACTGACAATATACCGGAGTCTACAGAGACAATATAAACTGCCACCATATCTGGAGAAACTGACAATATACCGGAGTCTACAGAGACAATATAAACTGCCGCCATATCTGGAGAGACTGACAATATACCGGAGTCTACAGAGAGAATATAAACTGCCGCCATATCTGGAGACACTGACAATATACCGGAGTCTACAGAGACAATATAAACTGGCGCCATATCTGGAGAAACTGACAATATACCGGAGTCTACAGCGAGAATATAAACTGCCGCCATATCTGGAGAGACTGACAATATACCGGAGTCTACAGAGACAATATAAACTGCTGCCATATCTGGAGAAACTGACAATATACCGGAGTCTACAGAGACAATATAAACTGCCGCCATATCTGGAGAGACTGACAATATACCGGAGTCTACAGCGAGAATATAAACTGCCGCCATATCTGGAGAAACTGACAATATACCGGAGTCTACAGCGAGAATATAAACTGCCGCCATATCTGGAGAAACTGACAATATACCAGAGTCTACAGAGACAATATAAACTGCCGCCATATCTGGAGAAACTGACAATATACCGGAGTCTACAGCGAGAATATAAACTGCCGCCATATCTGGAGAGACTGACAATATACCGGAGTCTACAGAGAGAATATAAACTGCCGCCATATCTGGAGAAACTGACAATATACCGGAGTCTACAGAGACAATATAAACTGCCGCCATATCTGGAGAGACTGACAATATACCGGAGTCTACAGAGACAATATAAACTGCCGCCATATCTGGAGACACTGACAATATACCGGAGTCTACAGAGACAATATAAACTGGCGCCATATCTGGAGAAACTGACAATATACCGGAGTCTACAGCGAGAATATAAACTGGCGCCATATCTGGAGAAACTGACAATATACCGGAGTCTACAGAGACAATATAAACTGGCGCCATATCTGGAGAAACTGACAATATACCGGAGTCTACAGAGACAATATAAACTGGCGCCATATCTGGAGAAACTGACAATATACCGGAGTCTACAGAGACAATATAAACTGCCGCCATATCTGGAGAGACTGACAATATACCGGAGTCTACAGCGGGAATATAAACTGGCACCATATCTGGAGAGACTGACAATATACCGGAGTCTACATAGACAATATAAACTGGCGCCATATCTGGAGAAACTGACAATATACCGGAGTCTACAGAGACAATATAAACTGCCGCCATATCTGGAGACACTGACAATATACCGGAGTCTACAGCGAGAATATAAACTGGCGCCATATCTGGAGAAACTGACAATATACCGGAGTCTACAGAGACAATATAAACTGCCGCCATATCTGGAGAAACTGACAATATACCGGAGTCTACAGCGAGAATATAAACTGCCGCCATATCTGGAGAAACTGACAATATACCGGAGTCTACAGCGAGAATATAAACTGGCGCAATATCTGGAGAAACTGACAATATACCGGAGTCTACAGCGAGAATATAAACTGGTGCCATATCTGGAGAAACTGACAATATACCGAAGTCTACAGCGAGAATATAAACTGGCGCCATATCTGGAGAAACTGACAATATACCGGAGTCTACAGCGAGAATATAAACTGGCGCCATATCTGGAGAAACTGACAATATACCGGAGTCTACAGCGAGAATATAAACTGGCGCCATATCTGGAGAAACTGACAATATACCGGAGTCTACAGAGACAATATAAACTGGCGCCATATCTGGAGAGACTGACAATATACCGGAGTCTACAGCGAGAATATAAACTGGCGCCATATCTGGAGAGACTGACAATATACCGGAGTCTACAGAGACAATAAAAAACTGGCGCCATATCTGGAGAAACTGACAATGTACCGGAGTCTACAGCGAGAATATAAACTGGCGCCATATCTGGAGAAACTGACAATATACCGGAGTCTACAGCGAGAATATAAACTGGCGCCATATCTGGATAAACTGACAATATACCGGAGTCTACAGCGAGAATATAAACTGGCGCCATATCTGGAGAGACTGACAATATACCGGAGTCTACAGAGAGAATATAAACTGGCGCCATATCTGGAGAGACTGACAATATACCGGAGTCTACAGAGAGAATATAAACTGCCGCCATATCTGGAGAAACTGACAATATACCGGAGTCTACAGAGAGAATATAAACTGGCGCCATATCTGGAGAAACTGACAATATACCGGAGTCTACAGAGAGAATATAAACTGGCGCCATATCTGGAGAAACTGACAATATACCGGAGTCTACAGCGAGAATATAAACTGCCGCCATATCTGGAGAGACTGACAATATACCGGAGTCTACAGAGACAATATAAACTGCCGCCATATCTGGAGAGACTGCCAAAATACCGGAGTCTACAGAGACAATATAAACTGGCGCCATATCTGGAGAGACTGACAATATACCGGAGTCTACAGCGAGAATATAAACTGGCGCCATATCTGGAGAAACTGACAATATACCGGAGTCTACAGAGAGAATATAAACTGCCGCCATATCTGGAGAGACTGACAATATACCGGAGTCTACAGCGAGAATATAAACTGGCGCCATATCTGGAGAGACTGACAATATACCGGAGTCTACAGAGACAATATAAACTGCCGCCACATCTGGAGAAACTGACAATATACCGGAGTCTACAGAGAGAATATAAACTGGAGAAACTGACAATATACCGGAGTCTACAGCGGGAATATAAACTGGCGCCATATCTGGAGAGACTGACAATATACCGGAGTCTACAGCGAGAATATAAACTGCCGCCATATCTGGAGAGACTGACAATATACCGGAGTCTACAGCGAGAATATAAACTGCCGCCATATCTGGAGAGACTGACAATATACCGGAGTCTACAGCGAGAATATAAACTGCCGCCATATCTGGAGAAACTGACAATATACCGGAGTCTACAGAGAGAATATAAACTGGTGCCACATCTGGAGAAACTGACAATATACCGGAGTCTACAGAGACAATATAAACTGCCGCCATATCTGGAGAAACTGACAATATACCGGAGTCTACAGAGAGAATATAAACTGGTGCCACATCTGGAGAAACTGACAATATACCGGAGTCTACAGCGAGAATATAAACTGCCGCCACATCTGGAGAAACTGACAATATACCGGAGAATACAGCGAGAATATAAACTGGCGCCACATCTGGAGAAACTGACAATATACCGGAGTCTACAGCGAGAATATAAACTGGCGCCACATCTGGAGAAACTGACAATATACCGGAGTCTACAGAGACAATATAAACTGCCGCCACATCTGGAGAGACTGACAATATACCGGAGTCTACAGAGACAATATAAACTGCCGCCACATCTGGAGAGACTGACAATATACCGGAGTCTACAGCGAGAATATAAACTGGCGCCATATCTGGAGAAACTGACAATATACCGGAGTCTACAGCGAGAATATAAACAGGCGCCATATCTGGAGAAACTGACAATATACCGGAGTCTACAGCGAGAATATAAACAGGCGCCATATCTGGAGAAACTGACAATATACCGGAGTCTACAGCGAGAATATAAACTGCCGCCATATCTGGAGAGACTGACAATATACCGGAGTCTACAGAGAGAATATAAACTGGCGCCATATCTGGAGAGACTGACAATATACCGGAGTCTACAGCGAGAATATAAACTGCCGCCATATCTGGAGAGACTGACAATATACCGGAGTCTACAGAGACAATATAAACTGGCGCCATATCTGGAGAAACTGACAATATACCGGAGTCTACAGAGAGAATATAAACTGGCGCCATATCTGGAGAAACTGACAATATACCGGAGTCTACAGCGAGAATATAAACTGCCGCCATATCTGGAGAGACTGACAATATACCGGCGTCTACAGAGAGAATATAAACTGCCGCCATATCTGGAGAGACTGACAATACACCGGAGTCTACAGAGAGAATATAAACTGGCGCCATATCTGGAGAGACTGACAATACACCGGAGTCTACAGCGAGAATATAAACTGGCGCCATATCTGGAGTGACTGACAATATACCGGAGTCTACAGAGACAATATAAACTGCCGCCATATCTGGAGAGACTGACAATATACCGGAGTCTACAGAGACAATATAAACTGCCGCCATATCTGGAGAGACTGACAATATACCGGAGTCTACAGCGAGAATATAAACTGCCGCCATATCTGGAGAGACTGACAATATACCGGAGTCTACAGAGAGAATATAAACTGCCGCCATATCTGGAGAGACTGACAATATACCGGAGTCTACAGAGAGAATATAAACTGCCGCCATATCTGGAGAGACTGACAATATACCGGAGTCTACAGCGAGAATATAAACTGGCGCCATATCTGGAGAGACTGACAATATACCGGAGTCTACAGAGACAATATAAACTGCCGCCATATCTGGAGAGACTGACAATATACCGGAGTCTACAGCGAGAATATAAACTGGCGCCATATCTGGAGAAACTGACAATATACCGGAGTCTACAGAGACAATATAAACTGGCGCCATATCTGGAGAGACTGACAATATACCGGAGTCTACAGAGACAATATAAACTGCCGCCATATCTGGAGAGACTGACAATATACCGGAGTCTACAGCGAGAATATAAACTGGCGCCATATCTGGAGAAACTGACAATATACCGGAGTCTACAGCGAGAATATAAACTGCTGCCATATCTGGAGACACTGACAATATACCGGAGTCTACAGCGAGAATATAAACTGCCGCCATATCTGGAGAAACTGACAATATACCGGAGTCTACAGAGACAATATAAACTGGCGCCATATCTGGAGAGACTGACAATATACCGGAGTCTACAGAGACAATATAAACTGCCGCCATATCTGGAGAAACTGACAATATACCGGAGTCTACAGAGACAATATAAACTGGCGCCATATCTGGAGAGACTGACAATATACCGGAGTCTACAGAGACAATATAAACTGCCGCCATATCTGGAGAGACTGACAATATACCGGAGTCTACAGAGACAATATAAACTGCCGCCATATCTGGAGAAACTGACAATATACCGGAGTCTACAGCGAGAATATAAACTGCCGCCATATCTGGAGAGACTGACAATATACCGGTGTCTACAGCGAGAATATAAACTGGCGCCATATCTGGAGAGACTGACAATATACCGGAGTCTACAGCGAGAATATAAACTGGCGCCATATCTGGAGAAACTGACAATATACCGGAGTCTACAGCGAGAATATAAACTGCTGCCATATCTGGAGACACTGACAATATACCGGAGTCTACAGCGAGAATATAAACTGCCGCCATATCTGGAGAAACTGACAATATACCGGAGTCTACAGAGACAATATAAACTGGCGCCATATCTGGAGAGACTGACAATATACCGGAGTCTACAGCGAGAATATAAACTGCCGCCATATCTGGAGAGACTGACAATATACCGGCGTCTACAGAGAGAATATAAACTGCCGCCATATCTGGAGAGACTGACAATACACCGGAGTCTACAGAGAGAATATAAACTGGCGCCATATCTGGAGAGACTGACAATACACCGGAGTCTACAGCGAGAATATAAACTGGCGCCATATCTGGAGTGACTGACAATATACCGGAGTCTACAGAGACAATATAAACTGCCGCCATATCTGGAGAGACTGACAATATACCGGAGTCTACAGAGACAATATAAACTGCCGCCATATCTGGAGAAACTGACAATATACCGGAGTCTACAGAGACAATATAAACTGGCGCCATATCTGGAGAAACTGACAATATACCGGAGTCTACAGCGAGAATATAAACTGCCGCCATATCTGGAGAGACTGACAATATACCGGAGTCTACAGCGAGAATATAAACTGCCGCCATATCTGGAGAAACTGACAATATACCGGAGTCTACAGAGACAATATA